>NW_026726310.1:0-42749 GCF_029784015.1 Lycium ferocissimum | reverse complement strand
AACTTTGGCATGTCCTAATGTATGTCCGAGTCTCGGGGAACTTCATTCTTAAGATCCGAGCACGTATACGATTCTTATTTACTTCTTAATGTTAACGTCCTTAATATGGTCAACTTATGGTTCTTAAGTCCTTTGTACAATTGGATTTCAAATTTTGCATAAGGAATGTTGTTTTTAAAGGATTCTATAACTACGAACAATCGTAACTTTCATAGACGAGCTCGAATCGCTTCGAAACGTTCGTGGGAGATCCTACAATGAATAAGGTCTCCAACTTTCATAGATGGACCCGGATTGGTTTGATACTCGTCCGTGGGCCCCGAGACTTTCCCTTGTGTAGTACAAATGACTTTTGAAAGAATTTGGCGATTATTGTCTTAACCCTCGAGCGTTGGTTACTTACTTCCCTATCGGGTTTGTAATAACGATTATGCCCATAATTTCCATAAGCTATTTCCTATGGTTTGATACGTGTCTACGAGTCCTAAAGTTCGATTTGATATGTTCCCGAACGACGTACGAAAGAAATTTGATTTGACTATCGTTTTGATTCTTAAATGATGACTCATTTTGGATATTTTATTGAGCCTTTGAAAGTGTTGTAAACGGCATATAGTTGCTCACGACTCTGCTCGTGCATATGGTTGTTACATCCTTCACCGAGTCCCGAGCCGGTTATGTATCGTGCGCACTATGTTATTTTCCGGTGTGATGCTGTGTTACGGTTCACCGAGCTCCTCGCTAGAGGGCCGGGTTC
Source organism: Lycium ferocissimum (assembly GCF_029784015.1). Taxonomy (NCBI): domain Eukaryota; kingdom Viridiplantae; phylum Streptophyta; class Magnoliopsida; order Solanales; family Solanaceae; genus Lycium; species Lycium ferocissimum. The sequence goes on along the minus strand of NW_026726310.1, from coordinate 41,992 downwards.
CGTTTATATTGGTGTTATGCTGTGTTATGGCGTTATGGTAGGCTATGATGTGTTATGGGGATATGTCGGGGTACGGAGATATGAAACCTTCTGGTGTGATGCTGTGGCGTGGCGCCAACGACAGGCGGGCGACAACCGTTCTAAGAGCCCTATGCATGCTTTGTATTTTTATAAGTAAGCATTTCGATATCTTGAATATTGCATTTACTTTCCGTACTTCTGGTTTTTACTATGATCTTGTTTATTATATTTCATGCTTTGCATACTCGCACATACTCCGCATCGACCCCTTTTCTTCGGCGGTCCGCGTTTCATGCCGTGCAGGCTACGATACTTATTTGGATGATCCCCCAGCTTAGGATTCTGTTCAGTGACTTGGAGCGCTCCCTTGTTCTGGGAGCCTATACTTTGATCCGGATTCTCGTTATTGCATATGTGCATATGTTATTCATACTCCCGTCATATGATTTCGTTATTACTCTTAGAGGTCTATAGGCATATATGTGTGGGTTATGGGTATTCACTGTTCAGTCGTGTCTGTGTAATTTGTGATTTGGACGTCCTTGTTATATCCCGCATTTTACGTACTCGGATAATTCAAGATAATCGCGGGAAGTTATGGGCGAGACTATATTTTGACCTTGCTTAGCACATAAGTTGTTTATGAATATTATTTGTGACTATTATTAGTATGAAAATATTGAGAAAAGTTAAGGGTAAAAAAGAAATTCACAAAGTGATTTATGGTAATTTTGTGAAAGGCCGAGGGTAAACTTGGAATTGGAAAAGAAAAATAAATGAATAGATTTCTTGAGATAAATTTTCTAGAGAATTCAAGAAAAAGAGCATGTGACATGCATGTGGTGTGGGCCATACCCCACTTGGATGAAATATGTATATATATATACATATGATATATTAGTCATAATACTCTAGAAAATTTGAGAAAGGAAACAAAGAACAAGAAGAAAGAAAAAAAAGAAGGGGGTTCGGCCCCAAGGAGAAAGGAAGAGAAAAAAAAAAAAATCTTGAGCCTAAATTCTTGGTCCAAAAATTCATCTCTTCTTGAATTTCTACTAAGCTCAAGACCCTCTTCAACATGGTATAATTATTTTGGCAAGAAACTACCTTTTGTGGCAAGTGGAAGAATTGAGAAAAGGTAAGAATTTTATCATTTTCATACCATGGAAGACATATACATGTGTTGTAGATGATTTATGAATGTTGAAATATGTGGAAAAGGGTGAAATTCATGAAATATATGTGTGTGTGTAGTGTGGCCGAAAAATAGTGGTGTCATGAAGAATAAATGAAATGATTTTATTGAGCATTTTGATTGTTGTTGTGTTGTGAATTTTATGATGTTAAATAAGGATTAAATGATTGGAAATGAAGTTGAAATGTCTGTGGATTATGGAAGAAATTAATGTGATGTTAGTATGGTTCCTTATGATTATAAGAGTGAATGATATTGCTAAAGTATAGATAGTTGATGTAGTTTATGAATTTGGAAGAAAGGAAATGTGTTGCAATTGTTCTTGTTGAATTTGGAGGAATTCGGGTAGTGTATATGTTGGTTGGGCCGTTGAAATGTTTGGCGGGTTGTTGAAGTTCTCTTGCATATTGTTGAATGGTTTCGGACTAGTATTTGCATATGTGAACAAGTATGAATTATATGTAATGGAAATGTTATTGAATTATGTAAAGGAGCTACTAATGTTGGAGTGTCTTTTGAATTAATTGTTGAAGTTGGAAGATATGATTGTTGGTATTATTATTGATAATGTGGCCGAGTTCCATTCTCGGATTGTTGTTGAATTTGGGCCGAGCCATAATTCTCGGGACGGGGCATTTACAGGGGAGGTGCTGCCGAAATTTCGGCAGAAAATAAGTGAATTTATTTGGAAAATTAAGACAAGTGTTGGTTAAGAGTGAATTCTTAAAGCCTTATGGTTGATATTTGGTAAATGTGACCAAATTGCAGCTTTTGGCAAATTTGGAGCTGGGATTTGGAGTAGCGTAAACGGCGGAAAAGGTATGTAAGGCATCACCTTCTCTTTTTGGCATGTCTTAGACGTGTTAGGTTTGGATATGGGCCTCGGGGACGATCCTACTCCTAGAAACCTAAGATTGAATTTGACCCTTTTTCATTCAATAGAATTGAATTAAATGCTTTATGAATAGTTGGAAAAATTGCATAATCATTTAAAACTTGCATGAATAGGTCCCGACTACCAAAGGCCAGTTGTTTAGCTACCTCATTATGTTCTATAATATACGTGGTGGTGTAACAATGTTTCTAATATAATTATTGCTTCGCTTTTCCAAAAATGGCTTCGGAAACGCGTTTGTGGTTCACTGATGATTTTTAAAGAACTAGTTTTGTACAAAGAAACACAAAATTGATTTTTCTAAAACCACTCCGACGGAGGTGTGAGATTTTAATATTTAGACTTTCTAAAACCACTCCGAGGGGTGTGTGGCCTCGGCTTATGCCCGAGTGTGCTATGGCCTCGGTACGATATGGCCTCGCATCACTGAGTGTGCTATGGCCTCAGCTCACGTCTGGGCGCACTATGGCCTCAGCTTATGTCTGAGTGAGCTATTTTTCAAAACCACCCCGAAGGGGGGTGCGAGATTTTACTATTTCATTTCACTTACTACTTATGTTTACATTATCAATACTATTATGCCCGAAGGGGCCATCGTTATTGTTATGCCGGAAGCGGCAATGCCCGAAGGGGCCATCGTTATTGTTATGCCGGAAGCGGCAATGCCCGAAGGGGCCATCGTTATTGTTATGCCGGAAGCGGCAACGCCCGAAGGGGCCATCATTCCTACGCCGGAAGCGGCTGTCCGAAGGGACTGTTGTGATACTATATTTAAATTGTGCATTCTAGGACTGGTGTACTCTGTACTTATATCGTGAACGCTTGAAGAACGTGTGTTCAGTCGCATTATTTATTTAAGGATTGTTCTAAGACCCCGTGTGTACATTTATGTTTCCTCCAGCGAGGGCTGCAGGTAATGAGCTTGATTGTGGTTTCTTCTCTTCTAAATTAAGCTATGGTTATTATTTGTTATCGCTTTACATACTCAGTACATACTCCGTACTGACCCCCTTTCTTCGGGGGCTGCGTTTCATGCCACGCAGGTACACCCAGATGAAGAGAAGACTTTGCTAGAAGTTGTTCCCGCGGGATTGGCGAGCTCCATTTCAGTTCGGAGTGTTGCCGAGTCAAGCACTTGTGTCATGGTAATTGTATATCCTAGAGACTTTGCGACGATCCCGTGGATTGGGTGTCGAGGAACGCGAATCGGTCATAGATGTTAAAAGGGTGTGCATTTTCAGATATTGTCAGATGGTAAAAGTTATGTGACTGACTGCAGGTTTTCATAATCTGTATAAAGACAGTGATCCCTATATTGAAAAGTTTCATGTTTCTTAAAATTTTTCGAAATGACAGGTTTTAGTAACGCGAACGTTTCAGGGTTCGCTCGACTCTGAGGAGGGTCGGGTGCCCATCACACCCTAGTAAGGTCGGGGTGTGACAGTCCCCCTATGCTATGATAGCCTTATCGGCTTATTTGTGATATTATCTGTTGGGTTATGATAATGATATGTATATCTGTACATTTGTGACATACGAGGGGCGACGTTCACTTTTACAAATATTTGTAATTTGTACACGGTATAAGCTACTTGTACGCTATTTCGGGTTAATGGGTGTGTACGGGTGCCCAGATCGGGCACTAGTCGCGGCGTACTGGGTTGGGTCGTGACAAAAGTGGTATCAGAGCGGTTAGTCCTCGGATTGTCTACGGACCGTGTCGGGCGAGTCTTGTTTATGGTGTGAAGCCGGCCACACTCATAAACGGGGCCCCCGCGGGCATTTAGGAATCGGTGACCTTTTTTTGTCTTAGATCGTGCGATAGAGCCAAGTCATAGGAAATGAGATTCCTCGTACTAACCCTTGATTTCGCGGGAGCGAAATTGACAGAGGGAAGCGATTGACGATACTGGAGGTTACAAAGCACACAGGTAAGCAACGGTACGAGAGGTATATGCCGAATAAGGCATCGAGATGTAAAGTCAAAAACTTTAGAAAAGAAAAGTAAACAGAAAAGTGTAACAGGTGCAGTCCAAGATGGACATACGAGGTAAATTCACCATTTTTCATGCTATTGGCGATACTGGGAGCCCTGTGTGGCTGTGATATGATGTGTATATGTATAAATATGTTGGCCCTGTGAGGCATTGTTGGTATTTCCTGCGTACAGGTTTTGCGATAGTAAGAAATATAGAGGAAACTCTGCCGAAATTTTTCCAGGAATAAAACGAGAATGAGGTAGGGATTTGTAATATGCCATGCAAGGTCGTGTTAATAGTAAAGACAGAATTTGACTAAGTTGCAAGTACGGTGGATCTTGAAAAATAAATTAACTACTGAATTGACGGTAACGGTAATTAGGAGGTCGATACCGACATGGTAAAAGGAATTTGGAAGGGGCTTGTGATCTTACAAAATGAATTAGAAGAGGTTGGCAAATCTTGACAGAGTGTCGTATTAAGGTACCAACTGAATTGATAAGTATGGATAAATTATGACGAGTTGATAGTTAGAAGAAGTAATAGTACGATTGAGACAAGAATATAAAAAAAAAAAAAAGGGGACGGAAAGAAGAAGAAGAAGAATAGCGACGGATATAAATGTGCTGACAAGACAGTTTGTGGGATATTAAAGATAAGATTGACCGGAAAGGGCAAAAAGTTAAGAAGTGTGACGCTATAAGGTTGGTTACGAGCGGAATATTATGTGGATATAATAAGGAATGTTATGAAAATGAGCAAAGCCTAGCGAGGAAGCGACTAAAGGATACGACGTGATCTGTGTGACTAAAGTATGAAGGTGAGCTAGTGGTCAAAAAAAAAAGAGAAATTTATGAAGTTCTTCTACAGGAAAAGTACAGAATAGAAATTTCGAGATAACGGGAACGATAGTGAGCACAAAAGAAGAAAGGGTTAATTGGAAGAAGAGATAAAAAAAAAAAAAATGAGTAAGATAACAGTGCAGTAATAAATGAGTGATATCAGCGACGGAACTGTGAAAGGCCAAACCATGGAAAGATGAATAACGAGGTAGAATGAATGCTAGGAAATGATTGGTATGAGGAAAACAAGCAGGAATGAACAAAATAGGATTTGGAGAGGAGAAAGGGATTATGTAGGAGTAGTATTTTTTGAAAATGTAGCGGTATTATAAAGCTCCTCGGGCGCAGAAAAGAATGGACATAAACTGGGGAAATATGGTAAGGGAATACTAATGGAAGCGCCTGATATAGACGTAATTAAATAAGTGTGAATATGGAACGAAAAAGAGAATACACAGTTATGAATGTAAAGGTGTAGTGCGACGACACGGTGATAAGATAAAGCTATTAGTGAGACGAACTTGATGTGCTTGTGAGCAGGCTAGAAGCTTATGGTGGGCATATAGTAAGCGTAAAAAGGCATAGAGTACAAGGGGTACTATGTGCACAAGACGTCGCCTCAAAAATAATGGAATCCCTAAGCGACAAAGACGGTAGGCATAAGGAACGGATGATGCAATATAATTTTATCAAGAGAAACAGATTGTACAGGTTGGGATAAAAATATTATTTTAAGGGAATTTCGGACACTTATCATTGGAATATAAATGCCTCTTAACTGAGAATTTGGAATAACTACGAGTATTAAACAATTATTGGGACGAAGTAAGAGACCCTTTTTAATTCGGCGGGAGATGTGTTACGAGGGCGTTTCGGAATCTGTCAAGACTTCAACTTACTCCAAATTATGTGCTGAAGGTCATGTGGCGAGGTTGACGCGATCATACTAACGTTAGAGCATCGAATTTCATCAGAGTTCCCAAGTTAAGCGTGCTGGAGTGGGAGCAATTTTAGGATGGGTGACCCCCCTGGGAAGTTTTCTGAAAGTCTTACAAATTCAGTCGTAAGAAGCAAACGAGAAGCTAGGTTAATCTAAGGAACAATTAGAGTCTGCAGAGCGGGCAGAAACCCTAAGAGGTCGTGCAGAACGAGACAGACTGAATCAGTGAAAATGGAGGGAGGTACATTATAGCTGTAGAAACAGGGTAAGCTGAGTGGTGTTGGAAATATTTTGTGAATAAGATGGTAATAATTATGTATACGTATGTACATGATATCCCTTATATGGCTATGTTGAATCCCAGCAATCGATGTTGAGACATATTGGAAGGCATTAATCAGACAGGGTAAGGAAGTTCAAGTGAAAGAAAACGAAAAATGGTATAACGTTATAAGGCAAGCCGATGCTGTTTTCTCTACGGATTGAGCTTGGGAAGTTCCAAGATAACGATATTTGGGAAAGAAAGAAAATAAGTAGACGGTAGGTAAGGTGACCAAAATGTCGGAAAAAGCGAAAGAGTAAAGCACGACGTGAATTGGATAAGAATGTGAAAGTAGGTGGGTGAGAAAGATGGAGTGTGGCGGTATGGAAGTAAAATGGATTGTGTAGAATTGTAGGATAGACTTCGGTAAGAGGAGCGAAAGAATAATGACCACAACAAAAAATGAGAGGTAAAGGAAAGAAAGACGAAGTCGTGCGATGGTGCTAAGAGATTTCTAACTTGCGAAGAATAAGTACCGAGGGTGACGGATATCAAAATATTGGTGTATTAGGACCCCTTAATAAAAGGGGGGGGGGGAGAACATACTAGACTTGAAAGAGATTATGGCGTCCTTACGGCCCTGAAGGGCAAATTTATTAGTCTGGAGCTAGAGTTCGGAATGATTGCCAACACAAGGGAATCGGAAACACATATACTTGTATTATGAGAGAATTGTAAAAAAGTAAAAATTTTCGCAGCTGAAGCTTTTGAGTTATACGGTGAGATTAGAGGGCAAGAAGCTAGGGGAAAAGTGTGGCAAGAGTTCAAGGATTCAGTTTAAACTCGAATTTCGAGTTGCCACAAGTATAGCAGTACTGCGAGGGATGACGAAGGGTGCAGGACCATTTCGCATAAACATAACCACAATATTCACTAACGACAAAGTCGTATTAGATAAGTACTCGGAGTGTAAAGGAAATTGGTGACAAGGACATAAGGACTAATGACGCCGACCACGGAACCGCCAGGGGCCAGTACAATAGCATATCCGAGACCATTTATTCAGTTAAAAATCATGCGCAATTATATGGGGAGACTTCATAACGCTCTCACATTTATGATTTCAGATATAGCTGAGATGATCTTGTGCCATTTGTTGAGTACGCTTATAATAATAACTATCACTCGAGCGTCCAGGTAACCGCGTGAGCTTTTGTACGGCAGGAAGAGCAGGTTACAAGTTGGCTGACTCAATGTGGGCGAAACTAAGTCAATTGAGCTAGATGTAACCCGGTAAGTAGTGGACAAAGTGAAACTCATTCGAAAGTGGTCATTAGCAATCCGGAGGCAACATAAGTCATATGCAGATACTCGACGTCAACGCCTAGAGTTCCAGGTCGACGATTGGGTATCCTTGGGAGCGTCACCCTTGAAGAGTGCTATAAGATTCGGCAGAAAGGAGAGCTCAACTCGGGTTAAGTTGGATCTTATCAGATCGTCCGTAAGGTAGGCAAAGCTGCCTATGGATTATATCTACCACCCGAGTTGGAGGCGTGCGTCCAGTCTTCTACTTGTCAGTGTTTCGTAAAGGTATAGGCGACCCCTCCAGAATATCTCCTATAGATGATGTCCAAGCGATAGAAAAGTCATCCTACGGGAAACAACCCATAGTTATACTAGATTGGCAGGTGAGAAGGTCGTGTGCTAAAGGCATGGCTTCCATTAAGGCATCGCGGCAGAACAATAACAAGGGAGAGAGGAAGAATACGTGCCCCTACCTATTTCCTGTACCATTGAGTAACCTAAACTCCTTAATTGGTGGCGTAATTGATAAATGGACTGTATGTGGTGGTTATAAAAGCGACTCCCCCGAAATGCCTATAAAACCCTATAAGACTAGTTTAACATTCGAGGACGAATGTTCTAAAGGGGGGGGAGGATGTTATATCTCGTAATTTTGTACGTTGGGACATTCCGAGCCAACCATGAAAAGTTAAGGACAAGACCATTTCGGGATACGAGGTTGAGAATTTTGACCTTCGATTTTGTTTTAATGCACAAGTTGCATATTCATCTTTTCATTGGTATGGAGTGTTAAGGGTAAATTTGGAATAAGAAAATTTTGGGGTTGAAAGTGAAATTATAGAAACTAATGTTTCATGAAATATGGGGCCAAAAGTGAAAACTTGGAGACTTAATGTTCATGAAATTAAAAGCCATGTGACCATGCACATGACTTGTGGGCCAAGGCCACATGGAACCTTAATATGTGAGAATAAAAGATGACTTGGTCATCTTATTCATCACATTTCATTCTCTAGAAAATTGAAGAAACATGGAGAAAGGAAAGAAGGCCATATTCGGCCATGTAGGAGAAAAATGGAAGACCAAAAATAGCCCTCAAAAAAATAATTCTTCCTAGCTTTTCTACTAATTGGAAGGTGCTAAACATCATGGAACAATTGTTGGGGCAAGTCAAGCCTTTGTTCATGCAATTTGCAACCTAAGTCATGTTGAAGAACTAAGAGAAAAAGGTGAGTTTTAATCCTCTTTTTATATGTTATGAATGGTTGTGCATGTTGTAGTAAGTGGAAAAGGATGAAATTTATGAAAGTAGTTAAGTTGGAGTTGTGGCCGTGTGGGTATGGTGTTGGGTGGAAGTGGAGAACTAATTTTATTTAATGCTTTTGGTTGTTGTTGCATGGATTCCATAATGAAAATGGTGGTTTAATGAGTTAAATGGAAGTTGGAATCGTTTGTAGGTTGTTGGAGAAGATAATGTAATTTTAATATAGTGTTTGTATTATTGTAGTTAATGTTGTTATTGTGTGGAATGTTGATGTAATTTATGAATTTGGAAGAAGAAAATGTGTTGTTAATGTTTCTATGGAAATTGGAGGGTTTCGGGTAAGGTTGCAAGTTGTTTGGGCCGTATGAAATATTGTGCGAGTTGCTTGAAATGTTGTTGAATCTCGAAATGTTGTTGAATCTGTAAGCATTGGTGTTATTGAATATATGTAGTTGAATTGAGTATAATTGGAATGTTGTCGAAATATGTAGAAAAAAAAAAAGTTATTAATGTTAGAATGCGTTTTGAATCATTTATGGATGTTGTTAGAATGGTTATTGGTATGGTTGTTGATGAATTTGGCCGAGTTGAATTCTCGGGGTTGATGAATTTATAGGGGAAATTTTTCGTAGAAAAAGTAATGGCTTGGAATTGGATTTTTCGATGCTTATGGCTAATGTCCGATGTTAAATGGTGTTATTGTAGATTTTGGAGAAGCCGTGACGTAAGTTTGGATTAATTTAGGAAGCGGACGAGGTATGTAAAGCCTAACTTTTCTTTCTTTTGGCATGTCCTAATGTAAGTCCGAGTCTCGGGGGAACTTCATTCTTAAGATCCGAGTACGTATACGATTCTTATTTACTTCTTAATGTTAACGTCCTTAATATGGTCAACTTATGGTTCTTAAGTCCTTTGTACAATTGGATTTCAAATTTTGCATAAGGAATGTTGTTTTTAAAGGATTCTATAACTACGAACAATCGTAACTTTCATAGACGAGCTCGGATCGCTTCGAAACGTTCGTGGGAGATCCTACAATGAATAAGGTCTCCAACTTTCATAGATGGACCCGGATTGGTTTGATACTCGTCCGTGGGCCCCGAGACTTTCCCTTGTGTAGTACAAATGACTTTTGAAAGAATTTGGCGATTATTGTCTTAACCCTCGAGCGTTGGTTACTTACTTCCCTATCGGGTTTGTAATAACGATTATGCCCATAATTTCCATAAGCTATTTCCTATGGTTTGATACGTGTCTACGAGTCCTAAAGTTTGATTTGATATGTTCCCGAACGACGTACGAAAGAAATTTGATTTGACTATCGTTTTGATTCTTAAATGATGACTCATTTTGGATATTTTATTGAGTCTTTGAAAGTGTTTTAAACTGCATATAGTTGCTCACGACTCGCTCGTGCATATGGTTGTTACATCCTTCACCGAGTCCCGGGCCGGTTATGTATCGTGCGCACTATGTTATTTTCCGGTGTGATGCTTGTGTTACGGTTCACCGAGCTCCTCGCTAGAGGGCGGGTTCCGTTTATATTGGTGTTATCTGTGTTATGGCGTTATGGTAGGCTATGATGTGTTATGGGGATATGTCGGGGTACGGAGATATGAAACCTTCGGTGTGATGTTGTGGCGTGGCGCCAACGACAAAGTGCGGGCGACCACCGTTCTAAGAGCCCTATGCATGATTTGTATTTTTATAAGTAAGCATTTCGATATCTTGAATATTACATTTACTTTCCGTACTTTTGGTTTTGACTATGATCTTGTTTATTATATTTCATGCTTTGCATACTCGCACATATATCCGTATTGACCCCTTTCTTCGGGGTCGCGTTTCATGCCGTGCGTACGGATACTTATTTGGATGATCCCCCAGCTTAGGATTCCTGTTCAGCTGACTTGGAGCGCTCCCTTGTTCTGGAGCCTATACTTTGATCCAGATTCTGTTATTGCATATGTGCATATGTTATTCATGGGTACGGCGGGGCCCTGTCCCGTCATATGATTTTGTTATTACTCTTAGAGGTCTGTAGACATATATGTGTGGGTTATGGGTATTCACTGTTCAGTCGTGTCTGTGTAATTTGTGATTTGGACGTCCCCCTATACTATGATAGCCTTATCGGCTTATTTGTGATATTATCTGTTGGATTATGATAATGATATGTATATCCGTACATTTGTGACGACTTTGGGGCGACGTTCCACTTTTCTCGTAAATATTTGTAATTTGTACACGGTATAAGCTACTTGTACGCTATTTCGGGTTAATGGGTGTGTACGGGTGCCCAGATCGGGCACTAGTCGCGGCCTACGGGGTTGGGTCGTGACAGTGGAAGAATCCGTGGAAGTCCCGGCGGGCTGAACTTAGTTCAATTATATAATGATGTCCCCACTTCATTAATTTCATTCCACACACTTCTTCATCTCTCTCAAGACCTCTAGAAAATTCCATACACTTCATCCACAAGAATTCAAGGAAAAATTGTGATCAACTTCATCAAACCAACAAGAATCAAGATTGTGAAACTCATTAAAGTCATCTAAACCAAGAAATTCCAAAAGAAGTGAATTAGGGTTTTTGGTGTAAGAAGGGAATCTCCACTCAAGACTTATTCTACCATTATCTAAGGTAAGTTTTATGGTATTTTCATGATGTTTGAAGTATTGTAAAGTGGAAACACTTGAATTGTAGAAGAATAAGTGAAATGGGTCATAAATGTGGGAATAGTGTCATTGTTGAGTAGAAGTTTGGATTGAGTTGTGGATATTGACATGTTGAGATTGTAAATACGTTATGAATGGCATTTAGAAAATGGAATGACCATTATATGTGAAGAAACATGATAGTGAACTATGGTCATGATTATGGAGGAATTGAAGGGGAATTACCAAATGTAGATAATGCAAGTAAATGATGATTGTTGTTTATGATATTGTGATAGTTGTGATTAACGTTTGGGAGTTGATAGGGAATATGGACGAAGTTGTATAAACAAAGGAAATGCTGCCCAATTTTCTCTAGCTTTAGTAAGTACGTTCTTATGATTGTTTAGCTAATGCCGATATGAATTCCCTTGAAGGTAAAACAAGTGCATTAAAGGAGAACGAGCAAGCAATCGAATAGTTAAACGGCAAAGGTATGTAAGGCTAGTCCCTTCTTTCTAAGGCATGACTCTATGGTATGAATCCTACTATCTTTCTATGACTTCTCTACACACATGTATGTATTGGGAATGATGAGTCTACGTCATAAAGATCTCCCATGAGATAGAGTTAAGAGGTATGTTATAAATGTGATGACGAGCCCAAGTCTAGAGATCCTAAAACTTATGATACAAGATTTCTACAAAGTTAATGACCTTTATAAGATTCTTCGCTATTATTCATTGTTGCTAGACCCATCTTATGATGTTCGACTCTTTCCTTTCAAGGCATGATTTTCCTCCTCTTCCATGAATCTCCTAAATTCTGAAGAACTAAGAGCCTACGTTCATGAATAGCCATACGAAAGAAAGATAAGAGATATTATGAGCACGATAGTAGTGACGATGAGTCTATGACTGTAAGGAGCTACACATGTATAAGATAAAGAAGAGATATAAGACACAAGTATGATAATTGATGATGATGAGTTAAATCTAAAGAGTCTTAAAGTGAGAAATGATGCCCACGAAGTCAATGATTCTAAGTATGGTTCCATTGGTGCTTCTTCTTATGCACACTCACTTTAAAATGTTAGTCCCCTCAAGGTGAGATACGATGATTTGACTACTCCATAATATAGTCGAGGTTCCATGACCTTATGTCACCCCGACATAGCCATAGTCGCCTCCAAGTCCTAATGTATGTTTGGCGATGTATGTATATGTAATCATGCTAATTTATGATAATGCCATGATACACCTATAAGGTAATTAATAATCATAAGTCTATGATATGTATGATGATGTTTAGCTTGTAATATACCTATGAAAGGTATGATGATGAGTATACGATGATGTGATTCCACCGTGCTTAATTGGCTGGACATGTCACCGTTATGGCGGGCTGCTATGATTCCACTGCACCTAGAAGGCCGGACATGTCACCACTAGTGGGCTGCGTGCGACTACACTGTGCTTAGAGGGCCGGACATGATCACCACTAGTGGGCTGCATATGATGGGTACCTAGACGCGGACTAACGATGATGATGTATGTATGATATGATGATGTATGAATGATATGATGATGTATGTATGATACGATGATGTATGAATAGTATGAAGATACATGTATGATATGACGATGTATACGCTATGGTAATTCATATGATATGCTACGTATAATATATGTATAAAATGTATCCATTCGAAGGTTATGTCCTCATCTTATGCCTTATGATTTCTCTACTATGTTCATTTTATTCAAGCCTCACATACTCAATACAATGTTTGTACTGACGTCCATTTTCTTTGGACGTTGTGTTCATGCCCACAGGTAGACAGGGAGGCGACCCAGACTCATAGAAGCTGTTAGCTGACTGAGAGCACTCCTTTATTCCGGAGGTGCTATCTTGAGACAGTATTTTGCGTACATATATTTTGGGCACGACGGGGTCCTGTCCTGTCCATATGTCTAGTACTCTAGAAGAGGCTCATAGATACGTATGTGTGGGTAGTATGGTCTCACAAGTTTCTCATATGCATATGCACGCATGTATATTATTATTTTGATAGCCTAACGGGCTGATGTTTGTAAAGTAAATATATTTTAAATGAAAGTCGTTTTCTATGATTATGAATGATGAGAAATATGAATGAGCAATAGAATGAGTGGTGCTCGGTGGTCAGCCCCGGGAATCCGTCATGGCCCTAGTCGGGTCGTGACATGAGATAGTTCACAAGGTAGGCAAAGTGGCTTACAAGTTAGATCTGCCTCCTGATTTGGAGTCAGTTCATGCAGTTTTTCATGTCTCGCTGCTTCGTAAATGTGTTGGAGATCCTACTAGGATCATGCCAGTAAATGATGTTCAAATGACAAAAAAGTTGACTTATGAAGAGGTACCCATTGCCATATTAGATAGGCAAGTACGGAGGCTTAGAAACAAAGAAGTGGCCTCAGTTAAGGTTTTGTGGAGAAATAACAACCGAGAAGAGATGATATGAGAAGCGGAAGAAATTATGAAATTCAAGTACCCGCACTTATTTCATCCCCCGGAAGAGATCCAAGATGAGACATCAAGATCATAAGGTATGTATGTTTTCCTTTTTATGCATTTTGGTCATGTGTGGCCAAACTCTATTGCTATTATGTTTTGGCCCTGTGAGGCATTGTTATTACGGGCTATTGTGATAGGATGGTAGTGCCATATTACAGGGGAAACTCTGGCGAAATTTTTATGGAATCCCCGAGAACCTAACATTCGAGGACGAATGTTCTTAAGGGGAGGAGAATGTTACACCTCAAAAAAAAATTCGTTAATGCGCAGTGAATAGACTAACGAAGGGTACAAAGTATACGATGTTTCGATAAGTGAGAAATAGCATTTGATGACCCTAAGTGATATTTGCAAAGACATTCGAGGTAAGAGAAGAAAGTTACCTAGAAAAGGTAAGGTCTACGTTATGTATCGAAAAGGACTTACGAGTAACAAGTTAACGATGACTTAATGATTTTTTGGAGAAGAGTTATAACGTCCCTTAGATTGCTAATGAAGTGATAAACAAGTGCTAAGAAGGTTCCATAAGCATTGGAGATCACACAAAGTGACGAGAACAAGATCAGAGAAAAGATGTGTTATACGGTCGATTATACGGTCCGTATAATGTTATACGGTCCGTATAATGGTCCGCAGAATCGTCACAGTGAAGGTCCCTCACTGGTGGGATTATACGGTCACTTATACGGACTGTATAAAATTATACGGGCCATATAATGTGCCGTATAATGGTCACAAAAGCGAGATGTTGAAGGGGAAATTTCACGGTCACTTATATGGACCGTATAAGTTTATACGGACCGTGTAGGTTTATACGGACCGTATAAGTGTCCGTATATTTTCCCGACGGATCAGATTTTTTAAGTCATTAAAAAGGGGACCAAGTTCATTATTTCATTTCAGTTTTTCACCCAACACTTCATGAGCTTTCTAGAACCCTCTCCACTCTTCATCCATAAGAACTTAAGAGAAATTTTGGATCAACTTCATCAAACTAAGAAAACCAAGTGTAAGAAACTCATTAGAGATCATCTAAGACAAGGAATCCAAGAGAAGGTGAAACTAGGGTTTTGCTCAAGTGAAGTGTTTCCACCCAAGGTTCATTCCTACACCAGATAAGGTAAGTTTTATGGTATTTCCATGTTGTTTATGGTATTGATAAGTTGAAACACTTGGATTGTAGAAGGATATAGAAAATGGGTCATGAATGTGGGAATAGTGTCATTTTTGAGTAATAGCTTGGATTGAGTCGTGATTCTTGATATGTTGTGATTATGGTTATGTTATAAATGATGTTAATAACATGGGATAGACATTGTATATGAATGAATGTAATCGTGTGCTATGACCATGGATATGGATGATTGGAAGTGAATTGAGGAGTAAGGATAATGTAGGTGAATAAAGACTATTGTTATGATGTTGTGAATGTTATTATTGATGTTTGGGAGTTGATATATGAAATGGAGGAAGTCGTATAAATAATAGAGATGCTGTCTAATTTTCTCTAGCTTTAGTCAAGTATGCTAAGCTATCAATTTTCTCTTGATAGTATAACTCTAATAAAGGTAGAAACGTGAGCATTGAAGGAGAACGTGCAAGCGATAGAATAGTTGAACGGAAAGGTATGTAAGGCTGATCCTAAGATAGTATTGGGTTAGGAAATATTGAGCAAGTTAAGTTTGCAATAAGTACAATAGTTTTTCGAAGCTTTGACAGTATATTTGTAGTATTGTGAAAGTTTTTCTGAGTTGAGCAGCTTGGCTAGGAAGCCAGGCCATTTTGTAGGAAAAACTTTCATTTCTATGATCTTTCAAACTGTGTAAGTAACTTGACAAGCCAGCCTTCGGGTTGCTGAAGTCAGGTTTGCGGCAAGCCGTCCTTCGGGAGGTTGAAACCCAGTCCTACTATGTAAGAAAACTATTGTCTTGTAGTCTGGCCATCTTGCTTGCGGTTTCCCCGCCCTCTACACACCTCATGGTATCAGAGCCAGTCCATCTCTTTCGGAGAGAGGAGCAGTTTAGTAAAAAGATGTCTGAGTCGTTACCATCTGTGTCCAACCCTTGTAAGTCCTTAGCAAAAATAAATATGTCTCCTACTCTGTATAAAACCCTTTCTTGCAAATATGACTACCTTTATGAAGTTGATATCCTACCTGATTAAAAAACCCACCGACTTACCCCTCATGAACCCATATTCTGGTTTTGCTAAAAAGACATGTTTCCCGTGGTCACAAATCCGTTCCCTGGTCCAACCAAAACCCAAAGAAGCTAAATAATATGCTAGTGCCTCAAAACTTGTCCAGCACACTATTATAGCAACTCAAGGGGAGCAATTCATCACTCTGCAGATTCCAGATGATTTTCCTAGATAGTGGAAAAATCATGGTTTCACCCATATCCATTTTGGTGCTGTTAGAATTGCATTAACATATCATGGAAGAAAAGGCCAACCAGTTGTGGCTCACCTTGCCCTTCTTGATACCAGATATAATGAATATCAACATGCGAATTTGGGTACCACAGAAGTCACTCTAAATGCTGGGACAGTTTTTGTCCATATATTCCATAATTTTAACATATACCTGTATGATCCATATCTAACGGAGGCTTTAAAACTCCAAGTCCAAATTCAAGGTGCTCCACATGCTGAAGATGCTATTCAGGCTACTTTACTCTACCAAATAGCTTGGCAAGTTCAGAATCATGCTATGGATCTCTATCTTCTAGGTGGAGAAATTGCTTAGCTATTAAAAGTAGATGCCACCAACGGAACTACGATGTGCACCCAAATCCCAAAACAGCTCTCTAGGGAAGAACTTATCAAAGTCCTTCCAGATACATGGGTCACGAATTGTGAAAAGCTAACAGAACCTATTGAACCTCTCCAATCCTCTGAACCCACTTTTTCCAAAAAACCCG
Organism: Lycium ferocissimum; assembly: GCF_029784015.1. Lineage (NCBI taxonomy): Eukaryota > Viridiplantae > Streptophyta > Magnoliopsida > Solanales > Solanaceae > Lycium > Lycium ferocissimum. Next base: position 25,155 of record NW_026726310.1, on the reverse strand, counting down.
ATAAAACAGTTGCCATAAGCTTTGACTACTCTCACCTTAAAAAACCCAACAAAACAACCTTTTCTTTCCTGATGTACCATCCCACATATAACCAAGCACACCAACATGACCCTGAAACATTCGCTTACTATCTCCCAAGTATCATGAGTGAACATGACTGGATAAAGCAGTTCGATAATGAAGGTCATGATGTATGGTGGTCCAAATGTCCTTTCACAGGGCACTGCCCATGGGATATCTAATGTGACTGTCAAGAATGTCTTGATCATGAAATTGAATGGGATGAACATCATACAAAAAGAGCCAAATCAAAGAAAAAAGGGGGAAACTCTGAAAGAGATTTTCGAAAAAGGTATGAAGAAGGAGATTCATCTATCAGTTTCACTAAGCCGTGCGTAAAAATATGAATTCCTTGTTTCGTACAAACCCCAAAACTGGCCACCTCTCCTTAACCAAAATTTATATCATAAACCTTCAAACGCAAATATCCCAAAGCCAGAAATACAAATGATGAACCCCTCAAGCTCCAGTTACACCCCTAAATTTCCTTCACAACAACCTTTTGAAAAATATGGTGCCAGCCATGCCCAAAAAATTCCAAGGCAAAATGTTGTGTTGCCCACCGGAGAAAAGCCACCAACAAGTGAAGTAGAAGCAATAATCAATTGGCAATTGAAAAATGCCATTTGCCAAAACAAAGTGTTAACCAATATTAGCACTTCCATAAAAAATGTTGCTCACACACAAAACAAGATGATGAGCAGGGTGGAGACAATTGAGAAAAAAGTGGAACAAGCATCTTCTCGAAGATCTTTGGATCGATCAAAGCACTGGAATTGCGAATGACAAACATGCAATATGGGATTTGTCCACCAGGCACTTCCCTTTTCCACTTCTTTAACCAACAACAAAAGGAAATGACTGACCTTAAAGAACAAAAACAACAACTGAGATACGGTCACCTTGAACCGCAAAAAACACAAAGCTTCCCATCAAAACCCACCTTTTCCCCAATGTCCTCACAAACATACTCACCACCAAAACTTGACCATTCTTTCACTATGTTCCCATCCACAAAACGAGACCCTATGTCTTTTACCCAAAGACAAAACGATGAACCTGAGTTTGACATTGCAAAAATGGTCTGGGAAAGGAAAGACTCTATGGCGGCCCAAAAGCAGTCCAAATGGGAGAAAGAACTTGGGGAAGGTTCAAAAGAACCTGAGCTGGAAAACATGATTATCTCGGCCCATAATATTCCTAACCTCTACATGGCCCAACCCACAAATGATATAGAGGAGGATGATACCCTAGTATCTAGTAGCCAAGATTCATATGATACTGATCCTATGGAAGAAAGCGTTGAGACACGCGAAGATTCCTTAGTTGACTCTTCAGACGAAGATAGTCACCAATATTCATGAATCAACCCAGCAAGCCAGAAATCTATGAAGTAGACGATGATCGTGACGGGATGACGGATGAGCCAATTCCGTAAAAGAATGCTAGAACCAACAACCACAAAATTCATTGGGACTGGATTCCATGCTTCCAGTCTAGATGATATCAAAGGATCAAAATGGCCCCAAAGTATCCAGGATTTCTTCACTTGGATGGTGATAAAGAATCTTGTCGAACGGGAAAAGTACATGATCCTGTCAGAATTCACTTCAAGTTTCTCCGAAATTCTCCGAGACTGGTGGAATTCACTTGGGACACAGGACAAAAATATGTTTCCCACATCCCAAGACTTTGATTTCAACATCAAAATACTCCAAGAGGTATTTTGTGGAGATACCGGCCAAAGGCAAGAAAAACTAAGGAGACAGTTCTTAGAAATGAATGCGTAGCATTTGACAGAGATGTCATCGATATCCATTTTTAGAAGATGGCAAAAATGTTCTTTGAGTTAGGCGGAGAAGCTAGTCTCAAGCAAGCCTTTATTTCATCACTTCCAAAGATGTTAGCAAGCCAGACCATGACGATCATTGAGAAGAAGTTTCAATCAATAATGATCCCACCAGTCGGCTACATCAGGAAAGCAATATTTCTAGTGTTGGATGATATCTGCACAAAGAGATCTATTTTGAAGCAGATCATACGAAACAATCCGGCCACGATAAAGCTTGCGAAAAAGTCGACCTAATTCTTGGGTCAAGTCGTTCGTGCCATGTCCCCAGACGAAAAGGAAGATTCAAGCGATTCAAATGGCCAAGGGCTTCAGGAGAAGGATCCCAGTTCCGGAGGCGCACAAAATATTTCAGGAGGAGGAGCCCAGGAAAATCCCAAAAAAATGGTAGATGCTTCATCTGCAACAATATTGGGCATTATGCAAAAAATTGTCCCCAATCCAGAAGGTCAATCAAGCTCCTTACTGAAATACGGGACTACACTGGTATCCATCTAGGTGAAGATGATGATCTTGAATCTGTTCTCTCATTAGAGGACGAACCCACAGAGAAGACCCTCTTTTCCATGGATATGTACGGAGAATATGGCGATGAATATTACCAGATTTCAGAACCAAAGGTCTAGGCTCAAGAAGATATCACTAGCATCATGGAGATCCTGCAGGTCCAGCTTAAAGTTTGTCCATCCAAATGGGATAAGCCAATCCAGGTTATTGCTTTCATGGACACTGGCGCGGCATGTTCACTGATGAACCAAGTCGTCCTTCCTGAGGATCAATGGATTCCACATTTCAAAGATTTCAACAACTGTCTTTGAGACTGGAGTCCTAACCACCACAGTCATCACAAAGCATCCAATCACAATTGAATTCTTCCCAGGGTTGAAGTTTTGAACAAAGCTGATTGGATCAGATGTCCTAGGAAAAGATCTCATTGTCGGATTTGACATCTTCGGACAACTTAACGATGAGCTCCAGATCAAAGCCCATGGAATAGCGTTCAAGAAACAATTCAAGCCATTTACAGATATTTTACGATTATTCCAAATAACTGATGCTGAACAGATCAAGGAGATAGAAAAGCAGTTGGTGGATCATTCATGTGCGGATTCTCACAAGGAGTTTATGGAAAAATGCAAAAATTCTTTATGGATAAATGAAGAGTTTTTCATTAAACTCCCCTTCAAGAAGAATGAAAGCATTAATCCAATAAAGGCAAGTTACTCCGGTATGAATTCAGATCATCTTCAGCTTGCCAAATGGGAATGCGAAGAGCCCTTGGAGTTTGAACTTATCGAGCCCTCTAATTTATAATGGGCATGCGAGGCGTTCTATGTCAACAAGCGGGCGGAACAAACAAGAGGTAAACTTAGATTGGTCATAAACTATCAACCTCTTAACTATTTCCTCCAAGATGATAAATTCCCTATCCCAAATAAACTCACCCTTTTTTCACACTTAGCCAAAGCTAAATGCTTTTCCAAGTTTGACCTTAAATTAGGGTTTTTAGCAATTGGGAATACACCCAGAAGATCGACCAAAAATAGGATTTTGTATACCCGATTACCACTTTCAATGGAAGGTCATGCCCTTTGGCTTGAAAACAAAGACCTTCATTGTTCCAAAAAGCCATGATAAAATTATTTCACTCCATCCTCCATACATCACTAGTCTACATTGATGACATCTTACTCTTTAGTGATACTATGCAAGAACACCTCACTTTGCTCCAACAATTTCATGACCTAGTGGAGAAAAATGGAATCATGCTCTCACAGAAAAAAATGATTCTTGCTAGAAAGGAAATTTATTTTTTAGGGATGCATTTTGTTCATGGAGCATACAGCCCAGGGCCACATATTTGTCAAGAGCTTCTCAAATTCCTAGACACCAATTTTACGACGAAGCAGCTCCAACAGTTTTTAGGTGTGATTAATTATGTTTGAGATTTTATCCCTAATGTGTTACGCCTCGAAAAATTTTTCTGTTAATGCATAGTGAATAGACTAAAGAAGGGCACAAAGTATACGATGTTTCGATAAGTGAAAAATAGCATTTCATGACCCTAAGTGAGATTTGCAAAGACATTCGAGGTACGAGAAGAAAGTTACCGAGAAAAGGCAAGGTATACATTCTGTATCGAAAAGGACTTACGAGTAACAAGTTAACAATGACTTAATGATATTTTGGAGAAGAGTTATAACGTCCCTTAGATTTCTAAAGAGGTGATAAACAAGTGCTAAGAAGGTTCCATAAGAATTGGAGATCAAACAAAGTGACGAGAACAAGATCAGAGAAAAGATGTGTTATACGGTCTATTATACGGTCCGTATAATGTTATATGGTCCATATAATGGTCCGCAGAATCATCACAGTGAAGGTCCCTCACTGGTGGGATTATACGGTAACTTATACGGACCGTATAAAATTATACGGGCCGTATAATGTGCCGTATAATTATCACAGAAGCGAGATGTTGAAGGGGGCAATTTCACGGTCACTTATATGGACCGTATAAGTTTATACGGACCGTATAAGTGTTCGTATATTTTCCTGACGGATCAGATTTTTTTAATTATTAAAGAGGGGACAAAGTTCATTATTTCATTTCATTTTTTCACCCAAAACTTCAAGAGCTCTCTAAAACCCTCTCAGCTTTTCATCCATAAGAACTCAAGAGAAATTTATGATCAACTTCATCAAACTAAGAAAACCAAGTGTAAGAAACTCATTAGAGATCATCTAAGATAAGAAATCCAAGTGAAGGTGAAACTAGGGTTTTGCTCAAGTGAAGTGTTTCCACCCAAGGTTCATTCCTACACCATCTAAGGTAAGTTTTATGGTATTTCCATATTGTTTAAGGTATTGAGAAGTTGAAACACTTGGATTGTAGAAGGATATAGAAAATGGGTCATGAATGTGGGAATAGTGTCATTTTTGAGTAATAGCTTGGATTGAGTCATGATTCTTGATATGTTGTGATTATGGTTATGTTATAAATGATGTTAATAACATGGGATAGACATTGTATATGAATGAATGTAATCGTGTGCTATGACCATGGATATGGATGATTGGAAGTGAATTGAGAAGTAAGGATAATGTAGGTGAATAAAGACTATTGTTATGATGTTGTGAATGTTATTATTGATGTTTGGGAGTTGATATATGATATGGAGGAAGTCGTATAAATAAAGGAGATGTTGTCCAATTTTCTCTAGCTTTAGTCATGTATGCTAAGCTATCGATTTTCTAATGATAGTATAACTCTAATGAAGGTAGAAACGTGAGCATTGAAGGAGAACGTGCAAGTGATAGAATAGTTGAACGGAAAGGTATGTAAGGCTAACCCTTCTTTCATAAGGCATGGTTCCTTGGCCAAATATCTAATCTTCTATGAGCCTATGATGTCCTCCAAATGATTCTATCTTTAAGAGCTACTAAGATTATGATTCTCGATATGTTACGATTGTACTAAATTCCTCCTATGATGAGTAATCCCCTAACGATAGATGTAATGAACGACGGTAGTAATGATACTAAAGATGCTTATGGGATTTTATGTATATGTGCCTATGTAAGGATATTATGAAACCCCGAGCTTATATGGCCGGTATATATATATATATATATATATATATATATATATATATATATATGGGTACAGATAATCCTGAGCCTTGCTAGAGCCAGGTATGTATACTCGCCGAGCCTTGCCATGGCCGGGTATGTGAAACACCGAACCATCATGGTCGGGTATGCTATGTACATGATATGGATATGTATAAGAAATGAATATAAACATAAATACGAATATGCTATGAATACGAAAAAGGATACGAAATGTGAATGAGTACGGATATGAATACGGATACGGATATGGATGTATGTACACAATCACGCATTAGAAATGGAAAGTCCCTATGAAAAGCAAGTAAGTGTTTATGACGATGATACTACTATCTCCCATCTTATGCTATTTCTTATGTTGTCTATTATGCTTTCATAATGATGTTGATCATGCTTTACATACTCAGTACATTCTTCGTACTGACGTCCTTTTGTTTGTGGACGCTGCGTCATGCCCGCAGGTGGCCAGGGAGACAGGCTTGATCCATAGCTTTATTACTCAGGGACTACATAGCGGAGCTCCATTTCATTCGGAGCTACAACTTTTGGTATTTATTCTTTTGTGTACATATTTATGGGCATGGCGGGGTCCTATCCCGCCTATATGATATGACATACTCTCCTTAGAGGCTCGTAGACATGTGTATATGGTTAGATGTGTTTGGCCTTGTCGGCCTATATTTTGGATATCATTTTGTTAGCCTCGTCGGCTTATGTACATCTATATGGGCATTGTTATTGATGATGATATATATGTATTGTTGCCCAATGGAATTAGTATGAATAATGGATGGAAAGTATGATTTAGCTATGTGGCTCACCTAGATGTAAATGTGAAAGTATGATAAGAGGTGCCCGGGTGGGTTAGCACCGGGTGCCCGTCGCGGCCCTCCGGTTGGGTCGTGACAAAAGTGGTATCAAAGCGATTCTCCCTAGGGTGTGTCTACGAGCCGTGTCCGAGAGTCTTGGTTATGGGTGTGTTGCGCGCCACACTTATAAACAAGAGGCTGCGGGCATTTTAGGAATGAATGACCTTCTTTCTTCATAAGATCGTGCGATAGAGCTATGACATAAGAACTTCTTTTTCCTTAACCGTGTGTTATGTATTTCAGAGATGCCTGTAAAGAGAAAGGCTACGGCGCCCAAAAGGGCAAGACAAAAGGCAGAAAAGCTGGCCGAAAGAGCACCGCCAACGGTTGTAGTGGAAAGTGAGTCCCAGAATGCGGCTCGATCTCAATCCTCTCATTCAGTGCCTATCTCTGAGGAGCGTGAGGGAGCCTCAGCCCAGCTCTAGTACCATCGGCTCCTCCACCGGATGCTTCGGGCCAAGATGTAAAAGAGGCCATTCATTTGCTTACTCAATTGGTTGCCGCCCAGACTCAGCGGCAAAGTACAGGGCAAGGTGATAGGGCTATTAGTGCAAGGGCCCGTGATTTTATTAGCTTGAACCCTCCGAAATTCTTTGGATCAAAGCCGGATGAGGACCCTCAGAATTTTATTGATGGAATGTTGAGGACACTTCGGTTGATACATGCTTCGGACACCGAATCGGTGGAGTTAGCATCCTATAGATTGAGGGATGTTGCGGTTCATTGGTACACGATTTGGATGGCTTCACGGGGAGCCAATGCGCCTCCCCCGGTATGGCAAGAATTTGTAGATGCTTTCCTCCGACATTACCTGCCTCCAGAAGTTCGGCGAGCTAGAGCCGATAAGTTTTTGAATTTGAGGCAAGGAAGTATGAGTGCTTTAGAGTATAGTCTCCGCTTCAATTCTTTGGCTAGGTATGCTTCGGCCATGGTAGCGGATATGGGTGACCGAGTGCACCGATTTGTGAAAGGCCTAGGGCCACATTTGATGGATAGGTGCTTGACTGCGTCCCTTCATGACAACATGGATATTTCACGCATTCAAGCCCATGCTCAAAATTTAGAAGAAAGCCTACAACAGCAAAGAAGTGAGCGTGAGCATGATAGAGGGTATAACAAGAGGGCTAGATCTTCGGGTCCGATGAATGAGTATAGAGGCGGGCACGACGATAGTAGTTTTCTAGGCATTCAGGCCATTCTATGACTAGTGCGCCTCCACGATTTTCGTGCCGAGATTTGATAGATCTACTCATTCCGGGCCGAGTCAGAGCTTTTCGGGATCTCAGTTCAGGGGTGATTCGGGTCAGGCGAGGCCACCCGTGCCACGATGTTCCCAGTGTGGGAAGTTACATTGGGGTCAGTGCCGATTGGGTTCAGAGGTTTGCTATTCATGTGGTCGGCCAGGCCATATTATGCGTGATTGCCCCTCAGTTGGTGGTAGAGGTAGGACCCAGCCTTCAGGGTCGGTAGCCGGATCTTCATCATCTATACGCCCTATGGGGCCAGGTTCACATGCGCCAGTCGGCCATGGTAGAGGCAGAGGGAGAGTCCCCAGTTCTAGCGGTCCTCAGCACCGTATTTATGCTTTGGCTGGACGCCAAGATCTTGAGTCTTCTCCTGATGTTGTCACAGGTATATTATCGGTATTTTCTCATGATGTATATGCTTTGATAGATCCGGGCTCCACATTGTCATATGTTACTCCGTATATTGCGGGTCGGTTTAGAGTCAAACCGGAGTCGATCAAACCTTTTGAGGTGTCTACACCCGTTGGTGAATCGGTAATAGCTAGCCGAGTATATAGAAACTGCATAGTTGTGATTTGTGACCATCGTACTATGATTGACTTACATGAGTTAAAAATGGTGGATTTTGATGTTATTATGGGCATGGATTGGTTGGCTTCTTGCTATGCCAATGTTGATTGTAGAATGAAAATGGTTCATTTCCAATTTCCGGGAGAACCAGTTTTAGAATGGAAAGGGAATACTGCATCACCAAAAGGTAGGTTTATTTCCTATCTAAAGGCAAGGAAAATGATCACAAAAGGTTGCATTTATCATCTAGTTCGGGTTCAAGATGTAGAAGCTGAACCGCCGACTCTTCAGTCAGTTCCCGTAGTGAATGAGTTTTCGGATGTATTCCCGGAAGAGCTTCCAGGCCTCTCTCCCGAGCGGGAGATTGATTTTGCTATTGATGTGTTGCCAGACACCAAGCCTATATCTATTCCTCCTTATAGAATGGCTCCCGCAGAGTTGAAAGAGTTGAAGGAACAATTGAAAGACTTGCTTGAGAAAGGCTTTATTAGGCCTAGTTCATCCCCGTGGGGAGCACCCGTATTGTTTGTCCGAAAGAAAGATGGCTCCTTGAGAATGTGCATTGACTATCGGCAAATGAATAAGGTGACGATTAAGAATAAATATCCTCTTCCGAGGATTGATGACTTATTTGATCAATTACAAGGTGCCAAATGGTTTTCAAAGATAGATTTGAGGTCCGGGTATCATCAAGTGAGAGTTAGGGAGAAAGATATCCCTAAGACAACCTTCAGAACAAGATATGGCCATTTTGAGTTCCGGGTGATGTCATTTGGACTAACTAATGCACCGGCAGTGTTTATGGATTTGATGAACGATGTGTTCAGGCCCTTCCTAGATTTATTTATGATTGTATTCATCGACGATATCTTGGTGTATTCTAGATCCGAGGCAGAACATGCGGATCATTTGCGTACTGTCCTTAGAGTTCTTCAAACTCGAGAGTTGTTTGCAAAATTTTCTAAGTGTGAGTTTTGGTTGAACTCAGTGACATTTCTGGGGCACATTGTTTCAGCCGATGGTATTCGGGTAGATAGCCAAAAGATTGAGGCCGTGAAGACTTGGCCAAGGCCCACAACTCCTACGGAGGTTCGTAGCTTTCTGGGCTTAGCAGGTTATTACAGGAGATTTGTTGAAGGTTTTTCTTCTATTTCTGCACCACTCACAAAGCTGACCCAGAAATCAGCAAAGTTTCAATGGACAGATGCTTGTGAACGTAGTTTCCAAGAGCTAAAAGATAGATTGACTTCGGCCCCAGTCCTGACACTTCCAGAGGGATTGGAAGGTTATGTTGTTTATTGCGATGCTTCAGGCATTGGGCTAGGCTGTGTGTTGATGCAACATGGTAAGGTGATTGCGTATGCTTCAAGGCAATTACGAAAACATGAGAAAAATTATCCAACCCATGATCTTGAATTGGCTGCAGTGATTCATGCATTAAAGATGTGGAGACATTATTTGTATGGTGTCCATGTGGATATTTATACAGATCATAAGAGCCTTCAATATATCTTCAAGCAAAAAGAGTTGAATTTGCGGCAACGACGATGGTTGGAATTGCTAAAAGATTATGATGTTGATATCCTATATCACCCCGGAAAGGCAAATGTTGTGGCTGATGCTCTTAGCCGTAGATCCATGGGAAGTTTGTGTGATGTACGACCAGAGAAAAGAGAGAAATGGCTCGTGAGCTCCAAAGATTAGCTAGCCTAGGAGTTCGAGTAGTGGACTCGGTAGCGGGGGAACTACCATTCGAATTCAAATAGGTCTCGTCGCTAGTAGTGGAAGTGAAAGAGCGACAATACGAAGATCCCATGCTAATGCATTACAGAGATACACTCCCTCAGAAGGAGAAGTCATCATTTGAGATTGCAGGAGATGGAGTTCTCCGATGCCGAGGCAGATTATGTGTTCCTGATGTGGCAGGATTACGCCACCAAATATTGAGAGAAGCCCATTGCTCCCGTTATTCTGTCCACCCCGGAGCAACGAAAATGTATCATGATCTTAAATCTATATATTGGTGGAATGGGATGAAGAAGGATATAGCGAAATTTGTAGCTCAATGTCCCAACTGTCAACAAGTGAAAATCGAGCACCAAAAGCCGGGCGGATTGTTGCAAGCTATAGAAATTCCAACTTGGAAGTGGGAAGTAATTAACATGGACTTCATTACAGGCTTACCCCGTTCTCGACGTAAGTATGACTCTATATGGGTGATTGTGGATAGACTCACGAAGTCGGCTCATTTCTTACCGGTCAGAACTACATATGTGGCAGAAGATTATGCAAAGCTTTATGTTAAAGAGATAGTGCGACTTCACGGTGTTCCAGTATCTATTATCTCCGATAGAGGGACTCAGTTTACAGCTAATTTTTGGAAGTCCTTCCAAGAGGGTTTGGGGACTCATGTGAGCCTTAGCACGGCATTTCATCCACAGACTGATGGACAAGCCGAACGTACCATTCAGACCCTCGAGGATATGTTACGGGCATGTATGTTAGATTTTGGAGGAAATTGGGATGATCACTTACCCCTTATTGAATTTGCTTATAATAATAGTTATCATTCTAGCATCCAAATGGCACCGTATGAGGCTTTATATGGGCGAAAGTGTAGATCCCCAATTGGGTGGTTTGAAGTAGGAGAGACTAAATTGATAGGGCCAGACTTGGTCCAACAAGCCATAGAGAAAGTTAAGCTCATACAAGATCGGTTATTAGCAGCCCAAAGTCGTCAAAAGTCCTATACGGATAATCGTCGAAGGGACTTAGAGTTCCAAGTTAAAGATTGGGTATTCTTAAAGGTGTCGCCAATGAAGGGCGTTATGAGATTTGGCAAAAAAGGAAAGCTTAATCCACGATACATTGGGCCTTATGAGATCATGCGCAGAGTAGGGAAAGTGGCTTACGAACTAGATCTGCCTCCTGATTTGGAGTCAGTTCACCCATTTTGTCATGTCTCGATGCTTCGTAAATGTGTTGGAGATCCTACTAGGATCGTGCCAGTAGATGATGTTCAAGTGACGAAAAAGTTGACTTATGAAGAGGTACCCATTGCCATATTAGATAGGCAAGTACGGAGGCTTAGAAACAAAGAAGTGGCCTCAGTTAAGGTTTTATGGACAAACAATAACCGAGAAGAGATGACATGGGAAGCGGAAGATATTATGAAATCCAAGTACCCGCACTTATTTCAGCCCGGAAGAGATCCAAGATGAGACATCAAGATCATAAGGTATGTATGTTTTCCTTTTTATGCATTTGGGTCGTGTGTGGCCAAACTCTATTGCTATTATGTTGTGGCCCTGTGAGGCATTGTTATTATGGGCTATTGTGATAGGATGGTAGTGCCATATTACAGGGGAAACTCTGGCGAAATTTTTATAGAATCCCCGAGAACTTAACATTCGAGGACGAATGTTCTTAAGGGGGGAAGAATGTTACACCTCGAAAAAAAATTTTGTTGATGCATAGTGAATAGACTAGAGAAGAGTGCAAAGTATACGGTATTTCAATAAGCAAAGAATGACATTTGATGACCTTAAGTAAGATTTGAAAGACATTCGAGAAGAGAGAAAGTTTGCCAAGAGAAGGCAAGGCATACGATATGTATCGGAAGGGATTTACGAGTAACAAGTTAATGATGATTTAATGATGCTTTGGAGAAGAGTTATAACGTCCTTAGATTGTTAATGAGGTGATAAACAAGTGTCAAGAAGGTTCCATATAGGATTGGAGATCAAATGGTCACGAGAATGAGATCGGAAGAAGGGGTTATACGGTCAACTTATATGGACCGTATAAATTATATACGGACCGTATGTTTGGCCGTATAATCATATATTTTCACACCTCTATGGACCAAATCTACGGATCATATTTTTTATACGCCGTATGTTGGTCCGTAAAAAGGGGACCAAGTTCATTATTAATAAGGGGTCCAAGTTTCATTTTTTCCCTTCACAACACTCTCTAGAACTCTCTAGAACCCTCTCCACTCTTCATCCATAAGAACTCAAGAGAAATTTTGGATCAACTTCATCAAACTAAGATAACCAAGTGTAAGAAACTCATTAGAGATCATCTACGACAAGTAATCCAAGTGAAAGTGAAACTAGGGTTTTGCTCAAGTGAAGTGTTTCCACCCAAGGTTCATTCCTACACCATCTAAGGTAAGTTTTATGGTATTTCCATGTTGTTTAAGGTATTGAGAAGTTGAAACACTTGGATTGTAGAAGGATATAGAAAATGGGTCATGAATGTGGGAATAATGTCATTTTTTAGTAATAGCTTGGATTGAGTCATGATTCTTGATATGTTGTGATTATGGTTATGTTATAAATGATGTTAAGAACATGGGATAGACATTGTATATGAATGAATGTAATCGTGTGCTATGACCATGGATATGGATGATTGGAAGTGAATTGAGAAGTAAGGATAATGTAGGTGAATAAAGACTATTGTTATGATGTTGTGAATGTTATTATTGATGTTTGGGAGTTGATATATGATATGGAGGAAGTCGTATAAATAAAGGAGATGCTGTCCAATTTTCTCTAGCTTTAGTCATGTATGCTAAGCTATCGATTTTCTAATGATAGTATAACTCTAATGAAGGTAGAAACGTGAGCATTGAAGGAGAACGTGCAAGTGATAGAATAGTTGAACGGAAAGGTATGTAAGGCTAACCCTTCTTTCATAAGGCATGGTTCCTTGGCCAAATATCTAATCTTCTATGAGCCTATGATGTCCTCCAAATGATTCTATCTTTAAGAGCTACTAAGCTTATGATTCTCGATATGTTACGATTGTACTAAATTCCTTGTATGATGAATAATCCTCTATGGATAGATGTAATGAACGACGATAGTAATGATGCTAAAGATGCTTATGGGCTTTTATGTATATGTGCCTATGTATGGCTATTATGAAACCCCGAGCTTATATGGCCGGGTAGAATATATATATATATATATATATATATATATATATATATATATATATATATATATATATATATTACGCGCGATAATATATATACGATATATACCCCGAGCCTTGGTAGGGCCGTATATGTATACTATATTTGAGCCTTGCCATGGCCGGGTATGTGAAACACCGAACCTTCATGGTCGGGTATGCTATATACATGTTATGGATATGTATATATATGAATATAAACATAAATACGAATATGCTATGAATACGAAAATGGATACGAAAATGTAAATGAGTACGAATATGAATACGGATACGGATATGGATGTATGTACACAATCACGCATTAGAAATGGAAAGTCCCTATGAAAAGCAAGTAAGTGTTTATGACGATGGATACTACTATCTCCCATCTTATGCTATTTCTTATGTTATCTATTATGCTTTCATAATGATGTTGATCATGCTTTACATACTCAGTACATTCTTCGTACTGACGTCCTTTTGTTTGTGGACGCTGCGTCATGCCCGCAGGGGCCGGGGAGACAAAGCTTGATCCATAGCTTCATTTCTCAGGGATTACATAGTAGAGCTCCATTTCATTCGGAGCTACAGCTTTTGGTATTTATTCTTTTGTGTACATATTTATGGGCATGGCGGGGTCCTGTCTCGCCTATATGATATGACATACTCTCCTTAGAGGCTCGTAGACATGTGTATATGGTTAGATGTGTTTGGCTTTGTCGGCCTATATTTTAGATATCATTTTGTTAGCCTCGTCGGCTTATGTACATCTATATGGGCATTGTTATTGATGATGATATATATGTATTGTTGCCCAATGGAATTAGTATGAATAATGGATGGAAAGTATGATTTTCAGCTATTAAAAAGTTTAATTTCTTTTTAATTCACACAAAGTTTCTAAATCCAAAGATTATCCTAGATGTAAATGTGAAAGTCGATCTTGACTCATTTAAATCATACTTACTTATATAAACATGGGCCCTTTGGGCTATCAAAATAATAATATACATATGCTTGCATATACATGAAGACTATGGGACCGTACTACCCACACATACGCATCTACGAGCCTCTACTAGAGTACTAGACATATGGACGGGACAGGACCCCGTCGTGCCCAAAATACATGTACATAAAATAATGTCTCAGAATTAGCACCTCCGGAATAAAGGAGGGCTTCTGCAACTCCGCTGATAGCTACTGTAGATCGGCACCGTCTCCCCCGCGGGCATGAACACGGCATCCAAAGAGAAGGACGTCGGTACGAATATTGTACTGAGTATGTAAAGCATGAGTAGGAATGATGGATAAACATAGCGGTAATATATGAAATAGCAAAAGATGGGAGACATTAACGTTCTCTTCATAGTACTTACCTGCTTTCCGTAGGGACGTTCCATAATCTATTTCGTGCTCGTATACATACAATATCTATTCTCTTGTCATACTCACGCTCCTATCACGTACTTTGCATATACATAGCCCTTACTCGGTACTTACATGGTATTAGCATATCCGTGCTCTAATCGCTGTTATGTACATAGTATACTCGTACTCGTAAAGATGTCATATACTTATCTCATTCGTACTCACATGGACGTGGTGCATATGGCATAATCATACATATAACATAATCATACTCGTAAAAATATCATACATGTATCATAATCGTATTCATATAGGTCGGTATCATTCGTACTCGGCCCCTCTCGGGCTCGATGAGATCATTAGTATGCGTACTCGGCCCTCTCGGGCTCGATAGGCTTGATGGTATACGTACTCGGCCCTCATGGGCTCGATGCACTTGGTAGTATTCGTACTCGGCCCTTCTGGGCTCGATACATACATATGTACATAAACATCACATAGGGGGATCATGACCTTAACATAGCTAGTCATCATCCTGCATTCATCATAACACATGCATATACTTATCATCATGTCGCATTTATTTATACCCATTTGATCATTATCCGTATTCGGCCTCAAAGGCTCGACCACATCACATACATCTCATATCGTACATGCATCATAGGCTCATTACTATCACTCGTTTCATAGACATATAGCGGCTTTGTTTTACTCTAGCGTCATCAAACATATATTTGTACATACGTACCATATACTCATTATCGTACATCTTGTAGATTTATGATTATGAATCGCCTTACAAGCATATCATGGTTCTATCGTACTTAACATCACTATCATTCATTTCATGGGCGTGTCGTGGTTTAACGTGGTCCTACCATATCTTATCATTCCTAGTTCCACATACCCATACATGTCATCAACCCAGGTCTTGGAGCTTAGGGGAAACCATATCTTTGTTGGGGTGACGTAAGGTCGTGGACCCCCGATAACAATACGAACTTTCGTAAGTGTCCTGCCTCACCTTGAAGGAACAAGCATAAGGTGAGTGTGAATAATGATCATCATCAATAGATTATACCTATAGCGTCATTAGCCTTATAGGATCCTCACATCATGGACTATAGCATCTCTAGACTTTAGCTTACTATCATCATTATTATATTCGTCGCATATCTCTTATTTCGTATAGCTATTCATAAACGAGGACTCTTAACTTTCTTGGAGATCAGAATCTCACAGGAGAGGAGGAAATGCATACATGGATTCATGCCTTAGAAGGAAAGGATTAGCGTTACATACCTTTGCCGTTTAGCTACTCTATTGCTGGCTCGTCCTCCTTCAATGCTTGCGTCTTTACCTTCAAGAGGGTTCGTATCGTCATTAGCTAATCAATTATGAGAACGTACTTTTTAAGGCTAAAGAAAATCGGGCGGCCGAAGAAAGAGGGTCAGTACAGAATATGTACTGAGTATGCAAAGAATGGAATATAGTAAACAGGATCATAATCAAAACCGTAAGTACGTAAAGCAAATGCAATGTCCAATATCAAAATTCTTACTCATAAAAACATAAATCATGCATGGGGCTCTTAGAATATGGTCGCCCGCCCGTCGTTGGCGCCATAACACAGCATCACACCAGAAGGTTTCATATCTCCGTAACCCGACATATCCCCATAACACATCATAGCACACCATAAAGCCATAACACAAAGATAACACCAAATATAAACGGAACCCGCCCTCTAGCGAGGAGCTCGGTGAACCGTAACACAGCATCACACCGGAAAATAACATAGTGCGCACGATACATAACCGGCCCGGGACTCGGTGAAAGAGGTAACAACCATATGCACGAGCAAATTTGTGAGCAACTATATGCAGTTTAAAAAATTTTCAAAGACTCGATGGAATAATCTAAGTGAACCATCATTTAAAAACCAAGTCGATAGTCAAATCAAGTTTCTTCCGAGTGTCGTCGAAAATGTATCAAATAGGACATTAGAACTCATAGATACGCATCCAACCATATGAAATAGCTTATGGAAATTAGGGGCATAATCGTCATTACAAACTCGATAGAGAAATAAGTGATCGACGCTCGAGAGTTAAGACGATAGTCACCCGAATCCCTTCAAGGGTCGTTAGCATTACACAAAGGAAAGTCTCGGGGCCCACGGATGAGTATCAAACCGATCCGGGTCCATCTACGTAAGTTGGAGACCTTATTCATTATAGAATCTCCCACGAACGTTTCGAAGCGATCCGAGCTCATCTATGAAAGTTACGGTCGTTCGTAGTTACAGAATCTTTTAAAAACAACATTCTTTATACAACATTGGTAATCCAATCATATAGAAGACTTAAGAACCATAATTTGACCATGTTAAAATTGCCAACATTAAGGAGTGAATAAGGATCGTAGTCAAGCTCGGATCTTAGGAATAGAGTTACCCCGAGACTCATGTCATAGCCTATTTACAATTAGGACATGCCAAAAGAAAGATAGGTTAGCTTTACATACCTTGTCTGCTTCCTACGCTAATCCAAATTTAAGTCTTGGCTTCCCAAATCTACAACAACATCATTAGATACCAAACATTAGCCATAGGCACTCCGAAATTCAATTCTAGGCTAGCACTTTATCTACAGAAATTTGGGCAAAGATTTCCCCTTTAAATTCAACAACCCCGAGAATTCAACTCGACCAAATCTTCAACAACAATCCCAACAACCATACCAACAACATCAACAATCAATTCGAATGCATTCTAACGTCAATAACTCTTTTCTACATAATTCGACAACATTCCATTTATATTCAAATTAACTACATATGATCAAGCCAACACCAATGCTTATACATTCAAATACTAATCCGAAACCTTCCAAACGATATTCATGAACACTTTAAACAATTCACACAAGCAATCCAACCAATGGGCAACATCACCCGAAACCTCTCAAATTCCATAAGAACAACGACAACACATTTCTTTTTTCCAAATTCATTAACTACACCACGATCCACACATTGACAACATAATTCTCATAAATTCAAGAAACTATGTCAAAATCACATTAACTTTTACAACAATCCACAAACAATTACAACTTCAATTTAAATCATTAAACCTTCATCTTCATCATATAATCCACAACAATCATCAACTAATACACTAAATAAAATTAGTCCATCATAATCTACCAAAACAGCCCCAATACGGCCACACTTCAACACACAACTTATCATGATTTCCATCCATTTTTTTCACACTACAACACATTCAAAACATCCATAACATAGCTAATTCCAACCATTTAACCCACATAAAACAGCCAAATCCATAAATCTCAACAAAATAACAAACTAGTTTATAACGCTATTTTCTCCGTTCTAATCCGTTAGAACTCTAATTAAACTTGTTAACAATGAAAAAGGGACCTTAGTCTTACCTTAAGTATGCAGCCAAAGACGTCACCCTCTTCTTCTTGGCTGATTTTTATCCCAAATTGAAGGCAACGCAACGTACAACACTTTTCTCTTCATGAGCTTCGCGATTCGGGCTTAGATTGTGGTCAAAATTTGATTTCTCTCTCTACCTCTCTCTCTCTCTCTCTCCATCTCTCAAAATTCTAGACGTTTTGGTCTGAAAATGAAGGAGAAAGCTGAAAATTTCACTTAAATGGCATGGGTATTGGGCCGACCCGACTTGAAATCGGGTTGGGCCGAATCCGTTGTTCAAATTTCGACCTTTCTGCTTTAAAATATTCATATCTCCTTATCCTGATGTCACCTGTGGGACCACGACCTATGGTTGAAAAGCTAATTCAATTATCTACAACTTCTGTCTTTGGTATTTTTCCAAATTCCAAACTTATAATACTGTTTCTTCCTCTCAAAGTCAGATCACCCGAAAACGTTACTTAAAAATATTTGCTTGGAGGACTTCCACTTTGATTTGGCTCAAGGGTCCTTCTTGAGTTGTGTTTAACTTCACATATATTATTCATATAACTTGCCATATGTCAAAAAAAAAATCTCGACATGTGGACCCTACCTCAGCTTATGAATAATCCAATGTACAAAAATACGGGATATAACATTAAAAGTCTCAACCTCGTATCCCGGAATAGTCCTGTCCTTAACTTTTCATGGTTAGCTCGGAATGTCCCAATGTACAAAATACGGGATATAACAATGATCCTGTCAGAATTCACTTCAAGGTTCTCCGAAATTCTCAGGGATTGGTGGAATTCACTTAGGACACAGGACAAAAATATGTTTCTCACATCCCAAGACTTTGCTTTTAACATCAAAATACTCCAAGAAGTATTTTATGGAGATACCAGCCAAAGGCAAGAAAAACTAAGAAGACAGTTCTTCGAAATGAAATGTGTAGCATTTGATAGAGATGTCATTGATATCCATTTTCAGAAGATAACTAAAATGTTCTTTGAGTTAGGCGGAGAAGCTAGTCTTAAGCAAGCCTTTGTTTCATCACTTCAAAAGATGTTAGCAAGCCGGACCATGACGATCATTGAGAAGAAGTTTCAATCAATAACGATCCCACCGATCGGCTACATCATGCAAGCAATATTTCTTACGTTGGATGATATCTGCACAAAGAGATCTGTTTTGGAGCAGATCATACGAAACAATCCAGCCCTTGATAAAGCTTGCGGGAAGTCTGACCTAATTACTGGGTCAAGCTGTTCGTACCATGCCCCCAGACGAAAAGGAAGATTCAAGCGATTCAAATGGCTAAGGCCTTCAGGAGAAAGATCGCAGTTTAGGAGGCGCACAAAATGCAACAAGATTGGGCATTATGCAAAAAATTATCCCCAATCTAGAAGGTCGATCAAGGTTCTTACTGAAATAGAGGACTACACTGGTATCCATCTAGGTGAAGATGATGATCTCGAATCTGTTCTCTCATTAGAAGACGAACCCACAGAGAAGACCCTCTTTTCCATGGATGTGTACGAAGAATATGGAGATGACTATTATTATATTTCAGAACCATAGGGAAAGGCTTAAGAAGATATCAACAGCATCATGGTGATCCCATAGGTCCAGCTTAAAGTCTATCCATCTAAACGGGATAAACCAATTCAGGTTATTGCTTTTATGGACACTGTAGCGGCATGTTCATTGATGAACGCAGCCGTCCTTCCTGAGGATCAATGGATTCCACATTTCAAAGATTTCAACACTGCTGGGACTGGAGTCATAACAACCACAGTTACCATAAAGCATCCAATCACGATTGAATTCTTCCCAGGGTTGAAGTTTCAAACTAAGCTGATTGGATCAGATGTCCTAGGGAAAAATCTCATTGTCGGATTTGACATCTTTAGGCAACTTAAAGATCAGCTCCAGATCAAAGCCCATGGAGTAACATTCAAGAAACAATTCAAGCCATATAAAGATGTTTTACGATTATTCCAAATAATTGATGCTGAACAAATCAATGAGATAGAAAAGCAGTTGGTAGAGCATTCATGTGCGAATTCTCACAAGGAGTTTATGGGAAAATGCAAAAGGCCTTTATGGCTAAATGAAGAGTTTTTCATTAAACTCCCCTTCAATAAGAAAGAAAGAATTAATCCAACAAAGGAAAGTCACTCCGGCATGAATCCAGATCATCTTCAGTTTCCAAAAGGGAATACAAAGAGCTTTTGGAGTTTGGACTTATCGAGCCCTCTAATTCGCAATGGGCATGCGAGGCATTCTATGTCAATAAATGGGTAGAACAAACAAGAGGTTAACTCAGATTAGTCATAAACTATCAACCTCTTAACTATTTCCTCCAAGATGATAAATTCCCAATCCTAAATAAACTCACCCTTTTTTCACACTTAGCCAAAGCTAAATACTTTTCTAAGTTTGACCTTAAATCGGGGTTTTGGCAATTGGGAATACACCCAGAAGATAGAACAAAAACAGGATTTTGTGTACCCGATCATCACTTTCAATGGAAGGTCATGCCCTTTGGGTTGAAAACGGCACCCTCATTGTTCCAAAAAGCCATGATAAAATTATTTCGACCCATCCTCCACATATCACTAGTCTACATTGATGACATCTCACTCTTTAGTGATACTATGGAAGAACACCTCACTTTGCTCCAACAGTTCCATGACATGGTGGTGAAAAATGGAACCATGCTCTCACAGAAAAAGATGATTCTTGCTAAAAAGGAAATTGATTTTCTGGGGATGCATTTTGTTCATGGAGCATACATCCCAGGGCCACATATTTGTTAAGAGCTACTCAAATTCCCAGACACCAATTTTACAACGAAGCAGCTCCAACAGTTTTTAGATGTGATTAGTTATGTTAGAGATTTCATCCCTAATGTCTCTACATACATTGCTCCACTTACAAAAATGCTCAAAAAGAATGACCAAGGTCGGGGAAAGGAACAGGATGAAATAGTTTGGAGAATAAAAGAAATCTCCAAAGAAGTCAAAGCCCTGCATATTCCGTCAGACATAAAAAAAAGATATTGCAGACGGATGCCAGCAACGAATATTGGAGTGCGGTACTTTTTGAAGAAAAGGATGGCCAACGAAAAATAAGTGGATATGCCAGTGGGAAGTTCAAAGATGTTGAGCAACACTATCATTCCACATTCAAAGAAATTCTTGCCGTAAAGAATGGGATTAAAAAGTTTAATTTCTTTTTAATTCACACGGAGTTTCTTATAGAGATGGATATGAAGGCTTTCCCATAGATGATCCAGATAAATCCAAAGATTATCCCAAATCCACAAAATTCTTAAATGGGCACAATGGTTCTCCCCTTTCAAATTCCAAGTAAAGCACCTCAAAGGGAAGGATAATATTCTAGCGGATTGCTTTTCCAGGCCAGATGAGTTTTCAAAGAGATTTCAAGCCAAGCTAAAAAAAGGCTAACTAGCCAAATTTTCATGCTTGCAAGATCACCAGGAGCTAGTTCATCCAGAATAGCAGATCATCCGTCGGAATTCTTCAGCAAGTATGTGGACCCGTTTGATTCATCCATCCTCACAGAAACAAGGACTTTCTATGATCTTCTAGTTTTCAGAAAATATGGAGGATTCATCCTTAAGCCATTCAGAGTCAATCTAGACTACCCATTCGGTCACATATTCATTGCAATGCACAATGATTTTCCACAGAAGCTATTATGGTTTTTTTGGTACTTATGTCACCAGTATTATATTTTCATGGAATTCAAGTGCGACATGTTCCGATGTTTTGACAGGATTGAACCTGCTCTCAAAATGTTTCTGCAATGGTTCAAACCACGAAGATATTGGGTTCAATGTTTCTAAGACTCCTATGCAACAAAAGTGTTCATGTTACATCGACCGATAAAGATTATTAATAGGAAGGTGTATGCTCAACTAGAGGAAGGATACACAACTCGGCCGTCGACTCCATCAAGCACCATTCCATCGGATAAGGCTTACTGTCGTGCTTACAAGAAAGACAAAAGCGGACCCCACAGTCACATGCTTGCACATGGTTGTCATGCTTCGGATAATGTTCCCCTCGTTTTATTAGGCTTGTTTTATTAGGCTGTCTTATTAGGCTCGTTTTATTAGGCTTGTTTTATTAGGCCCTTTACATGTCTAGCGGGGCCCGTGTGCCATGTAAGATAAGTCTTGTGGAAGCCTCCAACTCCTATAAATAGGAGGCTATGTAATAGTTAGAAGGCATCAAACAACCTCATTGTAAATTTTTCGATATCAATAAAATGTTTGCTTTCTAAATGTCTATTGTTCTTCTCTTTGAAAGGCATGGAAAGGCTGATCTAAAGTTAGTGTAGGGTTAGGAAATATTGAGCAAGTTAAGCTTGCTACAAGTACAATAGTTTTCCGAAGCTTTGACAGTATGTCCGTAGTAGTGTGAAAGTTTTTACGAGTTGAGTAGCTTGGCTAGGAAGCCAGCCCATTTTGTAGGAAAAACTTTCCTATCTATGATCTTTCAAAGTCGTCCGACTAACTTGACAAGCCATCCTTCGGGTTGTTGAAGTCAGGTTTGTGGCAAGCCGTCCTTCGAAATGTTGAAGCCCAGTCTTACTATGTAAGAAAACTATTGTGCTCGCAGTCTGGCTGTCGTGCTTGCTGTTTTCGAGCCCTCTATTCACTCATGGTATCAAACATTTTAAGGAAGAAAATGTGAAAGTTAAACACAATAAAATACTTCTTAACATTCTTGGAATATATAAATAAGTGCAAAAGTTACTTAAATATTACAATCCCAAAATATGGTCTGAACTTATACAAGAGCATCTAAATATGTGTTACAAGTCTGGAATACTAAATTGTAACAACTGTCTCAAAAGGAAGTAAAGAAAGGAAATGAGATAGAGGGAGATCAAGGGTTGTGGATGGAATCTAAATACTCACTCTACAAACTCCAAATCAACTACCTCGGGATATAAATCGAGGCCCAAAACTAGAACTCGAAGTGGTATCTACACCCAAAAACATGCAACAAAGGGTAGTATGAGTACAACCACTAGTACTCATAGGCATCATTGGCCGACAATGAAGGGAAAACATATATACAAACGATATAAAGATTGAAGCTAACACTCATCATAAGAATTCAACCTAACTTCACCAACTATGCCCAAATAATAAAGCAACACCACAAACACATAAATACATAGCACATAGGACATGAAAAGAAATAATGGACATATAATGATATTAGTATGATGCGATGCAATGCATGGCCATATGTCAAACTTGGTACACACGCTACGGGCTGTGCCTTGTCGTCATGACCCATGGGGGACTCGAGAGGTCCATATACATGGTGGTGGTGTGCAACCTGATCCCTTGTTGCGGCGTGAAACCCGATCCCAAATGTATATGTTGCGGCGTGCAATCCGATCCCAAATATGTATGTTGCGGCGTGCAACCCAATCTCAAATACATCTTTTGCAGCGTGCAACCCCATTTCAAAAATATATGTGTTTGAATGAATGCATATGTGCAACAATATAAAGTTTCATAACTCATCTATGAGAAGATGGATTAGCATAAGTGTTAGAACCCGTATTTTTATACATTGGAATAATCCGGATTAATTATGGTAAGTTAAGGACAAAACTATTTCGGGATACAAAGTCGGGATTCTTGACCTTTGATTTTATTTCGAGATATAAGTTGTGCATGAATTTATTGGTATGGAACAATTAGGAAAATTTGGGACCAAAAGTGATAAAAATTGGAAGTTGAAAATCATCCACTTTTTCCATGTTGGTGTATAGTGGAGTGTGGTGCCACAATTTTGTGTCATCTTTTAAGTGATCCAACTCATTAATGTGGGCCAATATTTTTGTACAACTCAAGGGGGGATTAAAAGATGACTTGCTAGTCATCTTTAGCTCATTCCAACACTTGCAAAAAAAAAAAAAGAAGCTGAAAACCTCCAAGTGAGGCTCTTGGCCAGCTGACCAAAAATTCAACCCCCATTTCTTGTCCTTCTAAAATTATTTCGTTGATGTAAACCCACTATATTGAGGTCCCTAAGTAGCATGGAAGCATCGTTGGAGCGATCAATCCATTATTTTTTTCATCCTTGGGAAACCCTAGCCTATTGGAAGTTGAAGAGAAAAAGGTAAGATTTGATCTTGTTTTTGTGTTATGAAGGTTATATTCATGTTGTAGTATGTTATAATGGAGGAAAATCATGAAATATGAAATGTTGGAGGTGAGTTGTGTATGTGAGCTTGAGCGTGTAAATGGGTGTTGTGTTGTGATTGAAATTATGAATTAATGCCTAGTTAGTTGATTATGATCGTTGTAAGGTGAAGAACAATTGAGAATCATCCGCATATGTATATGTGTAGTGTTGATCGAAATGGGTCACATTATATACAATGAACGAATGAATATCGCTTAATGTTTTAATCGTCGTCGCTTTGAATTTTATGTTGGAAATGGATGTTCATTGATTCAAATTGATGTTGTAAATGTTGCGGACTGATTTGGAGGCTATTGTATATCTAATGTAATTGGTATAGGGATGAGATAGCATGGTTAGAATAAATTGTGGATACAAATCATGACATGAAAATAAGGAATGGGTCTAGGGGGCTGCTCTCGGTTTAGGGGCTGTTTTCGGCCTAATTTGGAAAAAATTTGGGTTGTCGAAAATGTTGTATGAATCGCTTAGAATGTCCTTAAATATTATTTGTAGGGGTTTAGGTTAGTATGTGAATGTATAAGCGTCGATTTTGGCTTGAAGGTAAGTCGTCGAATTGAATTTATGTAAGTTGTTGAATAATGGAAAAGGAAGCTATTAATGTTGAATTGCTTTCCGGATTGGTTGTTGTTGTTGCTAGGTTAGTTATTGTTGTTGTTGTTGATTATTTTGGCCGATTTGAATTCTCGGGGTAGCCTATTTACAGGGGAAATGCTGCCCAAATTCAGAGAATTAAGTACAATTGGAATTTAAGGCCTAAAAGTCATTAGCTAATGTTTAGCATTTTATGGCTTGTTTATAGATCGTGGGCAGCCCGAATCATAGGTGGGATTTAGCTTGAGTTTGGATCATTTTGGAGGGGGGTTGAAAAAAAT
>NW_026726309.1:0-59310 GCF_029784015.1 Lycium ferocissimum | reverse complement strand
TCATGCCTTTTCTTACTTCCAATTCCACTTAATACAACTTAATCCCTCCATTACAACATCATTAACTTCAATTTCACAACAAAGAAATAAAAGTCTTACCTCAATTTAATTTGGACAGATTGTACCACTTCTTCTTCTTCTTCAACCCAAATCTAATGTTGCCGCCTCCTTGGGACCTTGGAACACTTTTAAGGAGTTGTACTTTTTCTTCTTCAAAATTTCAGTGGCTGGTCAGGAAATGTAGGCAGCAGCCATGGTCAGGGTGGTTTTCTCTCTAAATCAGATTTGTGAAGATGAATTATGAGCTATGCTTTGTCATCAACCAATTTATATATGCTACCAGCCATGATGCTTGGTGGGGCCCACTTAATACACTAATTAGGCTAATTAATCCTTAATCTCTACTTAATAATCTAATCATGGTTAATTAACCCCTAATCTCCACTAATATTTCTACACCAATTAAAATTTATAAGCAATTCGTGCACTTATTAAAATCGGGAATTAAAAGTCCTTGTTTCATATCCCAAAATAATCTTGTCCTTGAACTTATCTCGATTAGCTTAAAAATATTCCAATGTGCAAAAATACGGGATATAACATGTGTTGTATGGCTTGCTTGAGGACAAGAAAATACTTTAAGTTGGGGGTGTTGATGCGACGTGATTTTACGCCACAATCGATGCTTTTCGGCTATAAGTTTTACTTGTTTTTAAGCAAGTCTACGTGATTTTACATGTTTTTTTTTATTGGATTTCAGGTATTAAGTGTTTTGATGGCAAAAGTTGAAGAAGTGGAGAAAATAACAAATCACTAAAGAGGCAGTTTGACGGAGCAATTAGACGGGCATGCAAAACGATTCTCGCTGAGCGTCAAATCGAATAATGGTCACAAAGTGAGCGATGTTTAAGATCCATTCCTGCGGAACAATTAATAAGCACTATGAATTCAATTATTGTCAATTGTTCTTCTTTTTCTATGAGTAGCTAAATTCCCTTACTAGGGTTGTGAACCCATTGATGGGTTTTTTGTGATTGGGTTTGTGATTGATATATGCATAATGGATTGTTAGGGTTTATTTATTCTTCATTCTTCATTCATAATTAATGGTTGCAAACATTGATTAAAGCCATAAACCTTGATTTATTTGGGAAAATAATTAGGTTTGGTAAGAATAAATAATAAGAACTCAAAGCTTTAAACTTTGTTTAATAGATTCACTTAGGAATAAGGCAGATCTACTTGGCATAATTAACCGTTCTTCATATCACTTTCTTATATTTGGGAAAATCATAGAAAGAAATAATCTTTATTTATTGGAAAATAGTAGAGATTCACATAGAGGTTAAGTGCATTCATATAGCAATCCATTAGAAGTATATCGAGATCAATACCCATGATCACGCACCCCATCTGAAGGGGACACAACCTTAGTTTCTTTTACCATAAATTACCACCCAAAGCAATTAGTTAGAAATTAGTCATACAAAAACCCAACTTTTATCAAAACCATCGGATTAAGACATTAGATTTAAATTTAGCATTCTACGACTTTAGTAACCTTTTCACTTATATTCCCAGATTCGACTAACCTTGTTGGGTTACTATATTTGACAACGTCTGCGTTATACCATTAATAGGTGTAATTTGAGCGTATCAGTGCCTTACAAGTGGGCCCTCAACCAATCCTTGTAATTCTCATCACAACCCGATTTAAACCTATCTTGAGCTAAAGTCTCTAGACCCCAAGTGTTGCAACCATTCCATTCTCGAACTATGTCTCCACCCATCTGAATCTTGCCTTCCTCATAGTCGACTATGAATTTCCCCATGTTTCTTACTTAGGGTATGATTTGGTTCCTACCAAACTGTCTCAGTACTCGGGCAGGCACATAAGGGCGAATCCCTGGAATTCTTATTAGTGGTATGAATGGACACTTTCTCCCCTTGACGACAACAGACTCGGATATGAAGTCAGTGAACATCCATTATATGCTACCCTCTTTGAGCCTAGATAAAATGAAATCCTAACTCACTTTGGTTTGTTGTCCTATGTTCGAGAAATGGGCATAAAGGTCATCGTTCCCCATTTGTTTTCTCAAATATTGAGTACCCTTGACCTTGCTTAAATGCTTAATGATCCACAATTGTAGAAGCAAATTACACCCTTGGAAGCAATGGTAATGGTTTCGACAGATGCTTAAGGCTCGGTTTATATCGGCAAGGATGGTAGGGATTAGGTCAAAGTATTTGGTTTCCCCATTTGTGGTTATGCCATGAAAGATGGCATGGCTGACCGAAATGACTCGGGTGTCTATGGTTTGGTTCCTATCTTTCGGGAATACCATGAGTCCTACTAAGAAAATGGTGAAGGCCAAAGGTCGGGTGTCTTCCTACTCGACAAAGGATTTAAACTCTCCAGGGTGTTCTATAAATCCTTGTTTGGTCCCAAACCATTTATGTAACTCTCTAAAGGCTACGGTTGGGCCGAATATCAAATTGGCGTGGGATAAGGATAACATTTTGAGGATTTTGTTAGGGGTAGGCTTATATGGGATAAGGAGGTTATGGTCGGGTTTGTTCCTTCTTCTAAGAGAAGTTCCAATATTGTCTGTCACATCCTGAAGTTCATCTAAAGTCGGGGCCATATCTATGCCGTCCCCAAATCGGAATACCATCCTATCTCGGTCCCAATATCTTGTGATGATCTCAACCAAATCCCTACACCTGGGCATAACAAATAAAGAGGGGAGATTTTCTAGACACTTGGTCACTTTCCTTTGTTCTTCGACGTTCATCCAACCCCACCATACTTTCAACATATTCGGTGCCTTGAGAGCCATGTCGAATTTCAAGTTGGTGTTCATCTACAAAATAGAGCATGGTTAATTCCCCAACCCCCATGGACAATGGTTTAACACATAGGCACAGACAATGGTTTAACACATAGGCACAAACATGTTTTCAATTAGCACATAATGGGCATGCGGTGTCCTTCGGGTCATAGGCCGTTTTGACACAAGGTAATTCTCCTAATGGGTTTTTGATACGTCTAAAATATCCAAAACCCGTCTAGGTCAATCATGTGCTAGTTCGGTAGTATTTGGTTTGGCTCTATCCTAGTTAAATACTAGAGTGGGCTTTTCAAATTGACAGGAACCCGAGCGCACTACTCGGGGTGAATCGTTGTCTACTATTTTACGGCCGCGTACCAACTCTGCGTTCAACGTATTCCAAATAAAGGGCGTTTCGGGTTTTTTAGTAAAGACTAGATCGTGTACCTGCGTGTCCCCTTTGAAACCATGCTTTTTGCCAGGAGTGGTGGAGTTTATGATATGAAATGCACGACAGCTATATTTTGCAAGAAAATAAACAAATAAGCACATAATCACAGTTAAATCACATTATATTGAAACCCTTATGATTAAAACCTAAGAAATCCCCAGTGGAGTAGCCATCTGTTTCGATTCACTTTTACGCGGGTGCATAAAAGCTACTGAGAGGTTGTGGCCTCTATTCGAATTTTTGTATTTTTAAAGTCCCCACCTAATTTTATACGAAAATTAAGAAAACCAAGTAAAAGGGTTTGTTCAAACAAAGAAAAATCCTTTTGAACCAGAGTTCTAGGCAACAGTTCTGATGATCCCCATGGGAAGGTTTTAATCAGCCTAGTATTAATGACACCCTTCATGGGTGAGATCTTCAGAAGTACCTGCTCTCCCACCCCAAACTTTAAATCCCGAACCTTCCGGTCCACATACATCTTCTGTCGACTCTTAGCTGCAAGAAGCTTTTCCTGAATAAGCTTCACCCTGTCCACGGAATCTCTCAACAAATCTGTACCCCACGGGCAAACCTCAAATGCATCAAATAACCCAATAGGAGAACGGTACCTCCTACCATACAAGGCCTAGAACTGCGCCATGTCAATACTCGAATGGTAGCTATTGTTGTATGCAAACTCCGCTAGGGGCAAGAACCGGCCCCAATGACCACCAAAATCAATGACACATACTCTCAACATATCCTCGAGCACCTGAATAGTCCTTTCGGATTGACCACATCGCCTCCGGGGATGAAAAGGCGTACTAAGTCCAACCGAGTACCCAAATCGTCCGAAAAGCCCACTTGAAATTAGAAAGCAAACTTGGGACCTTGATCCAAAATAATAGAAGTAGGGACCCCATGCAATCGCACGATATCACGAACATAGATCCTGGCTAACCTCTCCGTAGTATAAATGACCTGAACTGGAATGAAATGAGCGAACTTGGTCAATCAGTCAACAATAACCCACACAGAATCAAACTTACCCAGGGTTTTTCGAAAAACCACAATAAAATCCATGGCAATCCTCTCCCATTTTCACTCAGGAATGGGCATCCTCTGGAGCACACCTCCAGGTCTCTGGTGCTCATACTTCACTTGCTGGCAATTTCCACACTTAGACACAAAATCTACAATATCTCTGTTCATCCTTCCCCACCAGTAGTGTTGTCTCAAATCCCAATACATCTTCGTGGCACCCGGATAAATGGAGTACCTCGAATAATAGGCCTCAGTCAAGATCAAATAACTCAAATCATCAACACGAGGAACACACACTCGTCCCTTGATCCTCAGAATTCCCTCACTATCAAGAATGGCCTCCTTGGCCTCACCCCTAAGAACCTTATCTCGAATCTTTGGCAACCGAGCATCCTGGTGACGAGTCCCCGATCCGCTCTATTGACGATCTCGTCTCAACACAAGCTAAGACTCGCCTCGGAACCGAAATATCAAGACGAACGAAATCGCGTAGCCGTAGTCCGAACCTCCTGGCCTACAAACGCCTCTAAACAACCAAACGAGCTAAACTCCCCATACTCGTGGCCTTGCGACTTAAGCCATCAGCAATAACATTGGCTTTCCCTGGATGATAAAGAATGGAGATGTCATAATCCTTCAAGAGCTCCATCCATCAGCGCTGCTTGGAATTAAGATCTCTCTGGGTAAACACATGCAGAGGGCTATGGTGGTCAATGAAAACCTCACAATGGATGCCATACAAGTAATGCCTCAAGATCTTCAAAGAGAAGACTATAGCTAGCAACTCCAAATCATGGGTAGGGTAGTTCCTCTCATTGATCTTCAACTGACAGGAAGCATAGGCTATGACACTACCCTCCTACATCAAGACTGCACCCAAACCCACACCTGATCGCATCACGTGGGTCAGCCGAGAAATCCTACTCCTCCAATGGGTAATGCTAGAATCCCCAAAGTCTTGAAGTAAAAGGGTCTCGAGCTTTTGAAACCTTTCCTCACAATCAATGGACAACTGGAAGGGAACATCCTTTTGAGTCAATCTGGTCAACGAAAAAGCAATAAAAGCGAAACCCTTCACAAATTGATGGTAATAGCTAGCTGGGGCGCGCTAAGCTACCACATTCATTGCGTAGCAGGCCTCACCCAATCTCTAACGGACTCAATATCTTCGGGATCAACCACTTATATCCCGTCCCCAGACATAACGTGGCCCAAGAACGCCTGTACCCGTTTCTAACCGCACTTCGAAAACTCGGGCATAAAGCCTCTTATCCCTCAACAAACTAAGAACAATCCTCAGATGACGCTCATGCTCCTCTCTACTTTTGGAATAAACCAAGATATCATCAATGAATACAGTCACAAAAGAATCAACATATGGCTTGAAAATGCCATTCATCAAAGTCATAAATACAGTTGGGGCATTGGTAAGCCCAAAAGATATCACACGAAACTTGTAGTTCCCATAATGAGTCCGAAAAGCCGTCTTCGGAACATCCTCGGCCTGAATCTTCTGCTGATGGTAGCCTGACCTCAAATCAATCTCCAAAAATATCGAAGCACCCTAAAGCTAGTCGAACAGGTCATCAATACGAGGAATGGGATATTTGTTATGAATGGTGACCATGTTCAACTGATGATAGTCAATGCACATCCTCATAGTACCGTCCTTCTTCTTCACAACAAAACAGAGCACCCCAAAAGAGAAAACACCTGGCCTAATAAACCCCTACATCGCATCTTTCTTAACCGTCTCCTTTAGCTCCCTCAACTCAACAAGCACCATCCTATAAGGAGGAATGGAAATAGGACGCGTGCCCGGATCCAAGTCGATACACAAATAAATGTCGCAGTCGGGCGGCATACCCGGCAAATTAGAAAGGAAGACCTCAGGAAACTCACTAAGAACAGGCACAAACTCAAGGGACGGAGAATCAACACTAGTATCGCGAATATGGGATAAATAAGCCAAACACCCCTTGGCCACTAACTTCTTTGCAGGGAAATAGGAAATGATCTTCTTCTTTGGAGTGACCCTGAAAGTACCCTCCACTCTAATTAGAATCCTAGCATAGCTAACGATCGACTGCTGTGGAGGACAAAATTTCAAGATCTCATGATACGATGACAACCAAGTCATACCCATGATAATATCAAAGTCTACCATATCAAAATCCACCAAGTCTGACCACGTATCATACCCCATGAAAGCAACTAAACATGACCGAAAGAATCGATCAACACTAACAGAATCTACGACCAGAGTAGATACACGGATAGGCACACCAATACGATCATAACACAAATTCCAATCAACAACATGATTGATAGACACATAGGAATAAGTAAACCCCGAATCAAACAATACCGAAGCAGGACGATGTCGAACACAACTATTACCTGAGATAACAGACGTAGGCCTCTCGCCACGGCCTACCCAAAAGTTAATTAAAAGACAGCCCACCGCGGCCACCCCTAAGCCTCGCAGCAAGCACTCATCGACTGTGTGTCCACCTCCTGATAAAAGCCACCGCGGCCCTCGACCGAGCACCGCTCAATCGACGAGCCAACCGCCACTAAAGACATCGGGGCCCCTTGAGTTCGAAACCTAGAGCCCTACTGGGGTCCACTCTGCACTAACTTGGGACAATCCCTCATAAGGTGATCGGGTTCACCACACACATAGCATGCCCTAGGAGCTAGAGGTCGATGCACTGAAGGTGATAAACTGGAGGGACCTAAGATTACCATATCCCGCACTTTTGTACGTTCTAGACATTCGACTACAACATGTGGAAAGTTAAGGACAAGAGGATTTCGGGATATTAAGTAAAGATTTTTTAACCACAATTTATTATTTCAAAGCTCGAATTGTTATGATTTCATTGGCATGAGATATTATGGATGGATTAACATTGATTATGGAAGGCTAGACAACTTATGAAAAATTGGGTCAAAAATTAGTTTTTTAAAAAAAAAAAGTTGGCATTTACGCTTATTGGGGAATTGCTGACAGGGCCGGCCACCTAAGGTGGGCCATGGCCACATGGATGTTTATTATGTGTGTATATTAAGATGATATATGAGCTATATTTTTCATCTTCCAAAACAAGAAACTTCAAGAAATTTGAGAAGAAAAAGAGAAAAGAGCCATACGGCCACTTCCCCTAGCCGAGCCAACCAAGGAAAAATTGAAGAAAAATATTTGCTTCAAGCCTTTCAACTCCTTAGAAGATGCTTTAACAACATGGAGGGGTTGTCGGAGTAAGTAGGAATGTCGATTAGTTCAAAAGCAAACTCAGCCAACTTCAAGAATCAATTGGAAAGAGGTATGGTTTAATCTTTTTTTCATATGTTATAGATGATTTGTATATGTTGTGGAGTATGGAAATGAATGAAAGAAATCATGGAATATGGAAGTTGAAGTTGTGGCCGATATGTATGTGGCCGTGCATATGTGTGTGTTGTGTAGGAGGGAGAGTAATTGAATTCAACATATGTTCGTGTTGCTGTAGGATGTGTAGAAAATGAATTAAACTCATGGAATGTTGTGTGTTGTGGAGTGGCTTAATAGGCTGCTTGGTGTATAAAATGAATTAATGTTATCTTGCATTTGGTTGTCAGTTTTATGAATTCTATAACGTGGAATGGAGTGTTAGTGATCCAAGTCAGTTAGAAACCGTGCGGACTGATTTGAAGCTTAATGTTACCTTAATGTAGTTTCTGAATTTGTAAGAATAATGTTGTTAAAGTGTGGTTCGGTGGTGTAGCTTTTATGAATTTGGAAAGAAAGGAACATGTTCACGTGGTGTTGTCAAGTTGGAGAAGTTTTCAAAGAAGAGTAGTGCTTTTGTTGGAGAGTTGGAATTATTGTGCTAGTTACTTAAAGTATTCGAATGGTTTTTGCATATTTGAACTTGAATTGAACATAATTGGCATGTTGTTGAAAAAAATGTGGAGAAGAATTATTAGCGTTATGATGCATTGGAATTGATTGTTAATGTTATTAAAATGGTTGTTGGTATTGTTGTTGAAGAATTAGCCGAGTTGAATTCTCGTGGTGGTTGTATTTACAGGGAGGTGCCTACCAATTTTCGGTAGAATCGAGAAATAGTTTGGAACCGAATTTCCTAAATGCATATGGTTAATGATTGATATTCATTGACGTTGTGTAGACTTTGGAGAGCCGAGGCCCGAGTTTCGATTAGCTTGCGAAGCGGCTGGCGTACGTAAGGCTTCCTCTTTCTTTCTTGGCATGTCTTAGACGTAAGGTGAATATCCTACGAACCCTAGGAAACTCCACTCTCAAATCCGAGCTTATATATGCTCCTTCTTGCTTCCTAAATTTAATCCTCCTAATGTAGTCAATCCAAAGTTCTTATGTTTTGGTATGAATGAGTTTTAAAATGCTCTAAAAGAATTGTGTCCTTAAAGAGGTTTCGTAACTACGAACTCCCGTAACTTTCGTAAACGAGCTCGGATCGCCCCGAAACCTTCATAGGTGATTCCATAAGGCATAATATTCCCCAACTTTCATAGGTGGGCTCGGGCGGGATTGATGCTCGTCCGTGGGCCCTCGAGATTTTCTTTGTATAAGTCTAAGATTTTTGTAAAGAACTTAGCATATTTATTACTTAAATCTCCGAATACGATTACCTATTTGCTTAATGAGCCTGAAATGAAAAGTATGGTGTGTAAGATTCCGATATGAAATTATGATCCTTAAGGTTCGGTTCGATAGGTTCCCGAGTGACATTCGGAAGAAACGCGGTCAGACTATTGGATTAAATTGTAAGAAATGAATTACTTCGATTAATTTATTAAGTCTTTGTGAATATTTGCATTGCATATGACTTTGGCACGTAACTATGGTTAATAAAGTTTAGTTGATATGTGTCCTATCAATATCCGAAAGAGATTTGATATGACTATGACTATTGACTTGTAAACGATAATTTGTTTGATGATTCTGTTAAGTCTGTGCAAATGTTGTGAATGCATATAGATCCCACGATTCTTCTCGTGCACATTTTTGTTATTCCCTTCGCCGAGTCCCGGGCCGGTTATTATCGTGCGCACAATCTGAAGTATGATGAGCTTCCGAAGTATGATGAGCGTCTGAAATATGATCTGATTCTGATATATGATATTATACGAAGTATGATGAGTTCTGATATGATTCTGACATATGATATGATTCTGAGTTGTGATATGATACGGAGGATGTGATCGGAGATATACAAAACTTCCGAAGTATGATGAGTTGTGGCGCCTAAGGCAGGAGGGGCGACCACGTTCGTCCGCCGGGTCCTATTATGGGCCGTATAGGGTATGTGATGTGACATTATGATAATAATCTGATAATCTGATAACATTATAATTGATGATCTGACAATCTGACGATATGATAATCTGATGACGTGTTATTATGAGGATATGGTATGATATGTGATTCTGTTCACCGAGTCCCTCATTAGAGGGCCGGGTACGATATGCATATACGATGATATTATGATATGACACTGACATACAGGGTATATGATTCGCAGGCAAAAGTCTTTCGATTTTCTATCTTCCTCGATTTTCTCGATTACCATACTTGTTTTGGCTCCGTAAACCCCGGTTCGGTTATGATTAAATGTCTACTTTATTCCGTGATTTACATACTCGCACATTTCCAATCGACTCCTTTCTTCGGGGTCTGCGTTTCATGCCACGCACACACAGACGTTCCGTGATTCGTCGGCTTAGGCGTCCATTCTCCGTCGTTGGAGAGCCCTTGATCGGAGCTACGGTTTAGTGCACATTTTTTCGCTATGTATATACATGTTGTTCACGGGTACGGCGGGGCCTGTCCCGTCACATGATTACGGTATGACTCTTAGAGGTCTGTAGACATAACGTGTGGGTTGTGGGCGAGTTTGGTACGGCTTGTGTTCTTATGTTTTGGCAGCCTTACCGGCTTATGCCCGTTATGTATATATGTGTATATGTATGTATAAATATATGTACGCATATACCTTTACCTATGCTTATGCTATTAGCAAGACGATCATGGTTGATGGGCACGTATATGCCAGCTCGGGCACCGATCACGGCACTGCGGGGTTGGGTCGTGACAAAAGTGGTATCGCAGCGGTTAGTCCTCGGAATGTCTACGGACCTTGTCGCACAGAGCCTTGTTTATGGTGTGGTCGGCCACACTTATAAACGGGGGGTCACAAGGCATTTAGGAATCAATGACCTTTCTTCTCGTTTTAGATCGTGCGATAGAACCGAGTCTAGGAAAGATCATTTCGACCCCACTCTTCTCGAGTAGGTACGGATTGATAGAAGATGAAGAGATCGGCCCGATGATGGGGGGCCGGCCGATAGGCCCTAGAGTGTCCTCGGGACCTCGGCCTCCCGGGCTCAGCAGAGGAGCCCTGCCATTTCTATCGAGATGGACCCTTCGCAGGATCTCGCTATGATCCCCCCGTAGTGTTTGACCCCCGAGGAGGAGGTAGGGCTAAAGGGAGGGAGCCTAGCTATTCGATTGAGACCCATCCTTCGAGGATCCCGCGACGATTCCTCACAGTCCGCGACCCCAGTGAGGAGGATCCCCGCAGAGGCGGCTACGATGCGGATCCGTCCGAGTATGGGGCGGGGGCACCGGAGAGGAGCTCGACATCGTGTGCCGGTCGCTCCTATGGTGGAGCACTTGTGTTCCGCCCCGGCCTTCTTCGTGAGCGTTACGCTATATTCCGACCCTTTATCCCGGTCATCGGCGAACCAGAGTCGCCATCACCTATATCCCTCGGATTCAGACGAGGGGGATGACGAGGAGGAGTACCCTTCGCTCTATAGCCTACTAGATCAGGCTGGAGACAGCTCGTCCACAGGTATACGAGTATTTATTGGAGTTTGTTCTATGTACGTGTATTTGTTACATAATTGTTACATAATGGCGGTAAGCCGGAAAGTAAGGGTCGATAGTCAAATATTTGTAAATTGGGATCATTAAGGTGTGTTCATCGTTATAGTGGATCTGGAAGTCGAGGACGGAAGGTAGTTGTGTCCGTAGATGAAAAGTGAATACGGAGGATCAAGAAGGGTAAAATCGTAATTGTGTCACGAGGGCGTCCTAAACCCGTCGGACTTTACTTTACTCCAAATTACGTGACGAAGGCACGCGGTGAAGAGAACGCGATTATACCGCATTAAAGCATTGTATTCCGACGAAGATTCAAAGTTAAGCGTGCTAAAGCGAGGGAAATTTCTCTGATGGGTGACCCCCCTGGGAAGTTTTTGAAAATCTCACAAATTCAGGCGTAAGAGCTAAATGAGAAACTAAAGTAGTCCAAAGGAAGTGGAGCGTGTGGAATGGGCCGAGACCTTAAGTGGTCACGTAGAACGAGGCAAATTAGACCGGTAAGGAAGAAGAAGATGTATCACGATTTTGGAATTGGGGTGAGTTCGAATAGTGTTTGGAAATATTTTGTAAGTGAGACGATAGCGACTACATGTCTGCGTAGGTGTGTGTGTCCCATATATAGTTATATCAGCGGATATATGTGCTCCGGCAACCCTCAGGGCGGTACAGAAAAGGCCTTAAGCGGACAAGGTAGCAAAGCTTAAGTGGGAAATATTATAAATGGCACAAATGTTATAAGACAAGTTGATGTTGTTTTTGCCACGGGTTAAGTTCGGACAGTTTGAATGCAAGGATATTTGGAAAGGGAAGAAAGCGAGTAGGTGGGAGGTCGGAGGATCGTAACATCGGAATCAAAATACCGCCGATCAAGCCGGAAATATAGGCATGGGTAAAGTATAATCGGGAATTAGTATAAGTACACCCCTAAAGCGGGGGAAGCGAGTGCGAAGGAAGCAAATGTAAGATGGAGATAATCGACCCTACGACATCCTCGGATAGGGCCGGGGGCTACGGTTAAGCTTCCAACCAAGGCGAGTCAATAAGATTCGAAAGGCGGGCAAAGGAAGTTGAAGTTAGGAGGGTAATTGAGATAGTACCGGGAATAAATTGTGGAAGGTCTTAAATAATATGACCTTAAAAGGTGAAGGCTCACAGAAAAGAATGAATACGACAAACTGAAGTGACAAGCAAATTAGGGAGGCATTGTGAAAGATAGCACCACTGTGCGGGATTAAAAGTAAGATGTAGGTAGCGGAATTATTTGCCAATGATAGCAAGCCCTGGAATAAAAAGTAAGAAAAAGAAGGAAAAGTTCAACTCGGAATGTATTGGACTTCGTTGCATTACTCGTAGGGTGAGCAGGTCGCGTACCGAAGATGTGGTGTGTGTTAAGGTGCTATGGCATTAATGGCGGGAGAAGTAAGGACTTGAATAGCTGAAGAGAAAGTGGAGAAGGAGGAATAAGTGGTAGCTGAGATTGCAAACTACAATAATAATGGCGCCCCCCCCCCAAGATCCTTATAAGACCTTGTAAGGTTAATTGAACATTCGAGGACAAATGTTCTAAAGGGGGGAAAGATGTTATATCCCGCACTTTTGTACGTCGGGACATTCCGGACTAGTTGCGGAAAGTTAAGGACAAGAGGATTCCGGGATATGAAGTAAAGATTTTAACCACAATTTATTTCAAAGCTCGAATTGTTATGATTTCATTGGCATGAGATATTATGGAGTTTGGGATTAACATTGATTATGGAAGGCTAGACAACTTATGAAAAATTTGGGGTCAAAAATTAGTTTTAAAAAAAAAAAAAAAATTGGCATTTCATGACAAAAATGCATGTGGCCGGCCACCTAAGGTGGGCCATGGCCACATGGATGTTTATTATGTGTGTATATTAAGATGATAAGGAGCCATATTTTTCATCTTCCAAAACAAGAAACTTCAAGAAATTTTGAGAAGAAAAAAAGAGAAGAGCCATACGGCCACTCTAGCCGAGCCAACCAAGGAAAAAATTGAAGAAAAATATTTGCTTCAAGCCTTTCAACTCCTTAGAAGATGCTTAACAACATGGAGGGTTGTTGGAGTAGTAGGAACAAGGATTAGTTCAAAAGCAAACTCTAGCCAACTTGAAGAATCAATTGAAAGAGGTATGGTTTAATCTTATTTTTCATATGTTATAGATGATTTGTATATGTTGTGGAGTATGGAAATGAATGAAAAAAATCATGGAATATGGAAGTTGAAGTTGTGGCCGTATATGTATGTGTGGCCGTGCATATGTGTGTGTGTGTGTAGGAGGAGAGTAATTGAATTCAACATGTTCATGTGTTGTTGTGATGTGTAGAAAATGAATGAAACTCATGGAATGTTGTGTGTTGTGGAGTGGCCGAATAGGGGCTGCTTGGTGTGCATAAAATGAATTAATGTTATCTTGCATTTTGGTTGTCGTCTTTATGAATTCTATAACGTGGAATGGAGGTTAGTGATCCAAGTTGAAGTTAGAAACCGTGCGGACTGATTTGAAGCTTAATGTTACCTTAATGTAGTTTCTTGAATTTGTAAGAATAATGTTGTTAAAGTGTGGTTCGGTGGTGTAGCTTATGAATTTGGAAAGAAAGGAACATGTTCATGTGGTGTTGTTGGGTTGGAGAAGTTTTGGGAAGAGTAGTGCTTTTGTTGGAGAGTTGGAATTATTGTGCTAGTTACTTAAAGTATTCTTGAATGGTTTTTGCATATTTGAACTTGAATTGAACATAATTGGCATGTTGTTGAAAAATGTGGAGAAGAATTATTAGCGATATAATGCGGTTGAATTGATTGTTAATGTTATTAAAATGGTTGTTGGTATTGTTGTTGAAGAATTAGCCGAGTTGAATTCTCGGGGTGGTTGTATTTACAGGGGAGGTGCTGCCCAATTTTCGGTAGAATTGAGAAATAGTTTGGAACTGAATTTCCTAAATGCATATGGTTAATGATTGATATTCATTGACGTTGTGTAGACTTTGGAGAGCCGAGGCCTGAGTTTGGATTAGCTTGCGAAGCGGCCAAGGTATGTAAGGCTTCCTCTTTCTTTCTTTGGCATGTCTTAGACGTAAGGTGAATATCCTACGAACCTCGGGGAAACTCCACTCTCAAGATCCGAGCTTATATATGCTCCTTCTTTGCTTCCTAAAGTTAACTCTCCTAATGTAGTCAATCCAAAGTTCTTATGTTTTGGTATGAATGAGTTTTAAATGCTCTAAAAAGAATTGTGTCCTTAAAGAGGTTTCGTAACTACGAACTCCCGTAACTTTCGTAAACGAGCTCGGATCGCCCGAAACCTTCATAGGTGATTCACAAGGCATAATATTCCCCAACTTTCATAGGTGGGCTCGGGCGGGATTGATGCTCGTCCGTGGCCCTCGAGATTTTCTTTGTATAAGTCTAAGATTTTTGTAAAGAACTTAGCATATTTATTACTTAAATCTCCGAATACGATTACCTATTTGCTTAATGAGCCTGAAATGAAAAGTATGGTGTGTACAATTCCGATATGAAATTATGATCCTTAAGGTTCGGTTCGATAGGTGCCCGAGTGGCATTCGGAAGAAACGCGGTCAGAATATTGTATTAAATTGTAAGAAATGAATTACTTCGATTAATTTATTAAGTCTTTGTGAATATTTGCATTGCATATGACTTTGGCACGTAACTATGGTTAATAAAGTTTAGTTGATATGTGTCCGAATAATATCCGAAAGAGATTTGATATGAATATGACTATTGACTTGTAAACGATAATTTGTTTGATGATTCTGTTAAGTCTGTGCAAATGTTGTGAATGCATATAGATCCCACGATTCTTCTCGTGCACATTTTTGTTATTCCCTTCGCCGAGTCCCGGGCCGGTTATTATCGTGCGCACAATCAAGTATGATGAGCTTCCGAAGTATGATGAGCGTCCGAAATATGATCTCGATTCTCGATATATGATATTATACGAAGTATGATGAGTTCGATATGATTCTCGACATATGATATGATTCTGAGTTGTGATATGATACGGAGGATGTGATCGGAGATATACAAAACTTCCGAAGTATGATGAGTTGTGGCGCCCAAGGCAGGAGGGGCGACCACGTTCTGTCCGCCGGGTCCTATTATGGGCCGTATAGGGTATGTGATGTGACATTATGATAATAATCTGATAATCTGATAACATTATAATTGATGATCTGACAATCTGACGATATGATAATCTGATGACGTGTTATTATGAGGATATGGTATGATGATATGTGATTCGTTCACCGAGTCCCTCATTAGAGGGCCGGCACGATATGCGTATATGATGATATTATGATATGACACCGACATACAAGGTATATGATTCGAGGCAAGTCTTTTCGATTTTCTATCTTCTCGATTTTCCGATTACCATACTTGTTCGTAAACCCCGGTTCCCCGCTTATGATTCTCGTCTACTTTATTTCGTGCTTTACATACTCGCACATTTCCCCGTACTTACCCCTTTCTTCGGGGGGTCGCGTTTCATGCCACGCGGTACGGATAGACGTTCCGTGATTCGTCGGGCCTTAGGCATCCATTCTGCTGCTGCGCAGCTCCTTTGATCCGAGCCTGCGCTTTGGTACAAATTTTTCTGCTATGTATATACATATTGTTCACGGGTACGGCGGGGCCCTGTCCCGTCATATGATTCTGTTATGACTCTTAGAGGTCTGTAGACATAACGTGTGGGTTGTGGGCGAGTTTGGTCCGGCTTGTGTTCTTGCGGTTTTAGCGTACCTTACCCCGCTTATGCCCGTTATGTATATATGTGTATATGTATGTATAAATATATGTCCGCTATACCTTTACCTATGATTATGCTATTAGCGGTGACGATCATGGTTGACGGGTACGTATAAGTGCCCGGCTCGGGCACCGATCACGACTCACGGGTTGGGTCGTGACGGGCGCATGGTCCATCAGACGGGACTAAGATCCACCATAAGACTGCCCAGGTCCATAGCCACTGGGTCTAGTAGGACCACTCGAAGAAGCCTGTAGTGGTGACTAGAAAGGGCGGCTGGGGCTGATTGATAGGGCCTAAATGACTGTCCCCCACTCT
This sequence comes from Lycium ferocissimum, assembly GCF_029784015.1. NCBI lineage: Eukaryota > Viridiplantae > Streptophyta > Magnoliopsida > Solanales > Solanaceae > Lycium > Lycium ferocissimum. The sequence continues at coordinate 42,975 of NW_026726309.1, read as the reverse complement.
TGTAACTGGATCCACTGAAACTACCATAATTACGTGGCTTTTTCTCACAACCCCCTCCCAAAGATCGAGCCTTAGCAGACTCGACACCAAGGGCATAATGAACAATAGCCTGGAAAGAAAACCCCATGGTCACTAACTGAAGACAAGAAATATGAATTGGGTACACAAGTCCATTCACAAATCTACAGACTCTCTCCTTCTCTGCACTAATAAAAAGAGTACAGCAAGTTAGCATTAGCACGATACTGAGTAAGCATCATAGGTCGACAGCAGTTAGATCACGCATGCAAATAAGGAAATGAAAAGATAATCATGCTCGCAAACAGATACAAGACAACTAGTCCAAATAGTACAATCAATTACTACCCGATGTCTCAAATATTTCACGAATCCAAACACAATCCAATAGTCAACCAATAACTCAAATAGCACCGAAGATCAATATCAATCCAAATGACAATAAGAATACATAATGTGTATACAAATGGAATGCAATACAATGATACACACATGCTTCGAGGGGACCATGTCCACCTCTCGACAGTCATGACCCATGGGGGACCGCTAAGTCCATGTACCTTCATTCCGTATCACACAACCTAGAATGACTCCTCCATCCCAACCATTGCTAACCACTCTGTATCACACAATATAGAGATGACTACATAAATATAGTATTGTCGCATGAATCATACTTACCTGTACCATCACCATCTTCCAATATCAAGACCAAGATGGATATATAACGGATATGAGAAGTATGTCATGCAGTGAGAATATCATAAAGACCATACGAATTCCAGTCAATTCATATAAGGAAAACCATCATAGTACAAGTGTCACATAAATCCATTCTTTCGAACCATTCTCCCATAATACATAGAAACAACTAATTCACATAAGAAAAGCCAAGCAAAAACCTAGGGATTCTACAGGCCACGTGCCCGAACATACAAGTCACACAACAGTACCAACCTAAGAATTCCATCCCAAACTTCATACCCGAAGGTTCACATAATGTCTCCAACAATTCCCTAGTACTACATACGAGTCACGAACCGAAGTCTCACCAAAAAGGTAAGCCATAACTTACTTGAAGTGCCGAACAGGAATCCCAAAGAATCACGCGAGAGCCTTGCCCTTCCTCAATGCCTCCAAATACTCAGGTTCTACTTATAATGTAATCTAGATTATAAATCATGAAGAACACTACCCATATTGCTAGACTTCTAATTTGGTTAACTTAAGCCAGTGGAATTTGGGGAAACGGGCCCACAAGGGCAAAACGGAAAATTCGAAAGTGAAACATGCAATTCAAGTCTAAGTGATCAAAACCCACCAATCAATTTCTAAAACAACTCAATATTAAGCAAAAATCGTATTTATAGAGAAACCCCCAATTTTGGGTATGAACCCTAATTCTCAAATTCATAAATTGGTTACTAATAATTAAGGAATCATGTTTATACAGCTATTACCCATCAATTCCATATTAATATAAGTTTATTCCAACAAAAAATCAAGGCTTGATAACGAAAAGTTCATTCAAGAAAGAAACCCCAAGAACCCTCTTTATTCCTTATGTTATTGAAAACTCTAGCATGAATTAGGGAGTTTCTAAGGTGGATTATGAATCATAAATGAAGGATAGGGTTAGATGAACTTACCCCAATGAAGAATTACCTCTGAATCTCTTGTTTTACTCCCAAATTAGCTTTAGAACTGAGAGTAATGAATGAGGAGTGATAGGGTTTGAAAAAGGATTTAAGTCATTTAAGTCCCCGTCGACCGCTACAGCGGACTACATTCCGCTATGGCGGTCAGTCATATTAGCACTACCCCGCTATAGCGGCAGGGCCATGGCCGTAGCGATACCACTCCCACGGTCCTGGTGTCACTAGGGCGATGCACCAGACACAAAGTTTTACACAACTCTGCAAATCTCCATCCGAAATTCGACTATCACCTGAGGCCCCACAGATGCCAAACAAACATGCAACAATACATAAAAACGCGCTACAAACTCACCTGTGGCCTCGGATTTACCAAAGGGGTCTTGTTGATCAATTCAACCCCAATACCCCAAAACCAAGTTTTCAACCCAAGTCCCAAAACGCACTCTAATGCATTGGGAATCGAATCGAATGTACTCGCAGGTCACAAATGACCATCCAGACCTCTTCGAATTGACGAATTTTTGGGAAAGGTCCATTTGCCCCAAAGTCAACTTTAGGTCAAACATTTTTTGTTTTAAGCCTTATTATCACAAAAACCAATCTAATTTTCTTCCGATGACCTCAAAAATCGTACTACCCATTCCCGCAAGTCTAATATAAGCTAAAGATGCTCGAAATGAAGTCAATAAGGTCAAAAATACTGTAACGGCCAAATGGGTCATTACAATCAAGAGGATACTAAGAAAGATGACGGATAACTACAAGTAATAGCACGAGCAGCTGCCTTATGCTTTGTTGGGATACTGTACGATAGCCCGAACTTCAACAGGGGTAACTCCGTACTTGCTCATCTATGGTACCTGCCGAAGTTGAAATACCATCACTGAGAATCATTCAGGAAGTAAAGTTGGAAAACGTAGAATGGGTCCGAAGCATCTTCTTTCAGTATTTCTTTTTGGAATCATTTTGATCGATGAAATGAGGATGATTGTCGTATGTCACGGCCAATAATATCAACAATGGATGGCATGTGCCTTCAACAAGTGACTAAGAGCTCGACTTTTTCAAATAGGAAAAATGGTACTCAAGCGAGTGTTTCCACACCAAGACGATTATAAAGGAAATTTTGCACCCAATTGATAAGGACCATACGTAGTCCGCAAAGTACTCTTCGGAGAAGCGGTAATACTAGCATAAATGGATGGCCAAGAGTAGCCCAAAGCAATCAACCGTTACTACGCGTGAATACACGTCTTTCAATTATAATTAATTAGTTATTTAATAGCTATTTCTTTGCATGTAATCATTTTGTAATAGATAGAAAAGCCAAATGATTTCCTAGTGAGATAATCATATGGTAAACAATATGAACTACGCAATGACAGAAACTTACCGACAAAATTGAAGATAGTCGTAAGTCAACTTTTAGACCAATCAAAACAATCATCCGTATCATTAGTAAAAACCAATATTCAATTATTTTATTCCGAACAACGTTTGACCCTATTCATTTGTCACGCAACTATACTTTGCGTGGATTAGCCACGACTAGCGCCCGAAAGGAGAAGTAAGCCTTACATACACCCGTACGTACCAAAAGTCACAAATCGTAATTCAAATATTTTAGAAAATTCGGACAGAGTTTCCCCTGTTTTTCTTGCTAGCCAAAATTTACCTGCACTCAGAAAATACCAGCAAAGGCCACACACGGCCGTCATATTATATAAAACACATACATAGGCGAGCCGGCAAGGCTGCCGCGGTAAATAACCGCCCAGACATATATCACGTACACGTACTGTACAGACGGAACCATAACCCACACTTTATGTCTACAGGCCTCTATACTCTCTTTTTTTTTTTCTTCTTTGTGTTTTGTTCTTCTTCTTGCTTCATGAACGGGAAAGTGATCCCTTTATAAGTAATTTAATACAGAACATACGGACATATGACGGGACGGGCCCCGCCCCTAGCGTACCCCGATCAAATATACATGAACGTGTCAAAGATCGTACACAAAATGCAATCGAAAGTCTCTCGGAATAGCCTTTCCCCTAACTTCTCATAACTAACAGGCTCCGGACAAGGAGCTCCAAACATACGCAAAATAGCCGAACGGGGACCCTAAGTCGGCGGCTCACCCGAACGTATATCTGCACCGCGCGGCATGAACGCGAATTTCCCCGAATAAAGGGGGTCGGTACGAAATATGTACCGAGTATGTAAAGCAAGAACACAATAACCACACTTAAATCACCGAATTATACAGAAATAAAGAGGACGGAAAATTAGTACAATAGTCGGACCTCATAAAACTTACCTTGAACATAAAACGTGTTTTTCCAAATCATAATTAAAGAAATCATCGTGAACAAATGCAAACATAACATGCCCCGGCCCTATGATGAGGGACGCGGTAAGTAAGATCATCATGCATATGTATGTAACGTGCCCCGGCCCTCTAGTGAGGGACGCGGTGAAAGGAATCATCATATGCCATCCTGGCCACCTCCCCGTCATCACATCATCATCATAAGTATATATATGTATATAACATGCCCCGGCCCTCTAGTGAGGGACGCGGTGAATAATGCAGAGAAACGTGCACGAATACATGCCCGGCCCGGGACGCAGTGAAAGATGTCATAATAGTCCGCACGAGCAGAGTAGTGAGATAATCATATGCATGTAAACAAATAAGTAAACAAATTATTTTTCAAAACTCGACGGACAATTACATTTGCCATTCTTCGAAAGTGTAGAAACAAATACTGAATTAATCAAAATTGTATACAAAAGTCGCGAACTTCGGGAGTCGTTCCTACGAGTCAACTATATCCAAATAATGCGTAATATTCAATGGGACAATCAAAACAATCATCGTACTTGCATACTTCTTAAAATAATTCAATTAAGCCAACATAGCAAAAATCTCGGGAACTAGGGGCCTACCTCGGGTCAAATGAGGCGGCGTACACGATTTGCGTATAATACGTCTCATGGCATTACTTATGAAGGTTTTTAGGGTAATCGGATCCTATTCATGCAATTTCTAGGCACTTAGACAATTCTTGCAACTATACATAAGCATTTACTTCAATTCTACTGACTGAATAGTAGCCATTTTCAATCTCGGATTTCTTGGATTAGGAAAGTCCCCGAGGCGCGAATTCAAGCCTACACGTCCAAGACATGCCAAAGAAAGGAGAAGTAAGCCTTACATACCTTACGGCTGATTTGTGCTCGCTTAGACTCAAATCCCGTTTCGTCAGAAATCTGCAAATGGTCACATTGACCAGTTACTATTCATGAGACTTACAATTTCCAAGCTTAACCAATATTGTTCTATAACAATTTGGGCAGCATCTCCCCTACACATATAGCATCCCCGAGATTCAACTCGGCTCATTTCAACAATAACCAAATCAATAACCAAGCTACAACATCAACAATCAACTCAAAATACATTCTAACTTTAATGGCTCTCTTTCTACATTATTCAACAACATTCATAATATTCCAATAACTTACCTCAACTACTTACATTCAAACCGATATCGACATTTATACATTTGATTACTAATTCAAAACCATTCAAACAATATTCAAGAACATTTCAAACAATTCACACAATTCTCCAAACAACTCAACCATACTCCATCTCACCCGAATTCATCTCCAAACCCGAAAGCAACACCAAACACATTCTTATCTTCCAAATTCATAATTTACAACATTAATCCACATACTAACAATACAATACTCATAAAGGTAAAAGTTGCATAAAATTCACATAAACTCTCAAGTCATGCCATAACCCACATAACATCATTCTAGGTTATCAAACTTGCATTTTTTTTTTCCTTATAAAATCCATAACGACGACAACGAAAACACTAACGACGATTTGTTCGTTCAAGACCACATAGAGGGGCCATTCGGCCAACACCCCTTACCTACACAAAAATGATTTTCAATCTTTTCTTCACTCCACAACAATCAAACATGCTAATTAACATCAATACATGTCTTATACCACAACACACATACACATGGCCAATTCCACCATGCACGGCCAACTTCAATTTTCTTTCTAACATGATTTTTCTTCCATTTTAACATACAACAACACATGTACACCATCTATAACACAAGAAAACAAGTTAAGCTCACCTTTCTTCTTCAATCCTTAACTTGGCCAAGGTTGGTGGTTAGAGGAAACGAACGGATTATTTTCCGAAACAACGCCGCCACGTTACTTAGCACCCTTGGATTAGCAACTTTGCTTGAAGAATATAATTTTTTGATGGAGGAAACTTGATCTTATTTTTTTTCTCCAATGGCCGAATAGGCTCTCTTTTTTTTTCTTCTTTGTGTTTTGTTCTTCTCTTCTTGTTTCATGAATCTTCTAAGGGATAAGTGATCCCTTTATAAGTAATTTAACACATGGAAAAATATTAAATTTTGGTGGGCTTGGCCTATGCATGGCCGGCCACCCCATGCAATTGGGCCTAAAATTTTCACCATTTTTTTTGAGCCCAATGACTTATGGATCGCATTTTGTAATTCCCGAAACTAATTTTCGAAATTCCAACTTTTGCCCCTAGCCTTCCTCAACACTTCCATATTAATATTCTTCCGTAACCAACTCATGTGTTAAATAAAATTAATTATTACCTTATTCCTTACAAGCCAAATTATTTCCACTTTTCCAAAATTAGCACACTTACTAAAAATGGAAATTGCCTCCAAATGCTTCCTTAACATTTCCAAGTCATCAAGATCACACACAATTTAAGCCTTTAAGACAATCGAAAGTCTCTCGGAATAGCCTTTCCCCTAACTTCTCATAACTAACACAGGTCGTCCCGTTGTTCAAAATACGGGATATAACATGATTCTTGCTGTAATAGGATACGTAGGCGTTCTTTGAGCTCAGTCGTACCAAATGAAAGAACCAAGAAACCTCGGGAAGCCTTACAAGAAGATTCTAAGAAAGTTTGGAATCGACGAAGAAATTTACCCCATATACCTAACTGGGGTAGAATTTTTGAGAGGGCCTCAAAAATTCCTTCAACAAGTCCGGCTCAAGAGTTAGTCGATCCAGAGCCTTAAACTGGGGCAGAAATTTTGAGAAGATCTCAAAATCTCTTCCATCAACAAAATCGGCTTAGGAGTTAACCGATTCAACACCCTAAACTGGGGCAGAAATTTTGAAAGGACCTCAAAATTTCCTACATCAAGATTCAACGCGAGAGTTCGCCAGAGTGAGATTTAAAACTGGAGCAGAATTTATGAGATCCAATTCGGCACAAAAGAACTGATGATTCAGACATCAAATGCAGCAGAGAAGGGAAGAAGTCTTATTCAGAAGCACACGTCATGACAATCAACTTGAACAATTTTCGAAAAATATATCTTTTTACAAATAAACAACTCATGATCAACAATTTATGAAAATGATTTTTTTAATGTTAAGATTAATTCATCTTTCGATGCCGAATCCAAGAGGATCAAGCTCAACAAAGTAAACCAAGCCGGCGAGGCCAAGACATAGCCGAAAACAACATGGATCAACTTTATAGGAAACTACTCCTTTTCTGATGTAGGTCTCAGTGTCGTCGGGAGTACGACCATTTTTTTCTAACTCTATTTTATTTACAACAGGTAAAGAAAAATTCACCGAACAAGATCGGAGCCGCAACCGAGATAAAGGGGTTACAACGACCAAAATGCCATAAGGGAAAATATCTATCCACGAGCGCTATAAAAGGATCAAAATGACATAAGGGAAAATATCTAGCCGAGAGGGCTACCAAAGGACAAAAATTCCATAAAGGCAAATATGATGGTGGATTGGGCTATGAATCATCCAATGTAATTCAACCTTCCCAAGAAACTCATGACCACTCTCTTAGTCTTGGGGGAGACAATTCCAAAATGGCTTTGATCTTGGATAGGTCCAATTCTATGCCCCTTCGTTTGACTATGAATCCCAACAGTTTTTCGGCATGTACTCCATATGCACATTTGGCCGGGTTCAATTTTAGGTTGAATTTGCGGAGTCTGTCGAAGAACTTTCGCAGATGCGTAGTGTGCTCTGAACTTTCTCTTGATTTGATGATGAAATCGTCTATGTATTTTTCAATTTCCTTGTGGATCATGTCATGAAAGATGGTGGTCATAGCCCTTCATGTAAGTGGCGTCGGCGTTCTTGAGACCGAACGGCATCACTCTGTAGTGATACACTTCTCATGGAATGATGAAGGCTATTTTTTCTACGTCCTCTTCACTCATCAAAATTAGATGATATCCTGCTAAACAATCCATGAATGATTGTATCTTGTGTTTTGCGTAGTTATCGATGAGTATGTGGATGTTTGGGAGTGGGAAATTTCCTTGGGACTAGCTCGATTGAGATATCGGTAGTCCACAATTATTTTGATCTTTCCATCCTTCTTCGGTACTGGCACTATGTTTGCCACCCACGTGGGGTATTAGGTTACTTCCACTTCCAGACTTAATCTGTTTTTCTACTTCATCTTTGATGCCAATGCTAAGATCCGGCTTAAATTGCCTAATTTTTATTTCACGGGGGTAAAACCCGCATTGATGGGTAATCTATGGGCCACTATACTAGTGCTCAAACCCGTCATGTCGGCGTATGACCAGGAAAAAATGTCCACATACTCTCTCAGTAGGTTTATCAATTCCTCTTTTTGAGGTGCTTCTAGATGTGCACTTATCCTAGTCTCTTTGATATTCTCTTCATCTCCTAGGTTGATTGCATCCATTTCATCAAAGTTCTGCTTTTTCTCATTTTCGAATTGTTCTACCTCTTCTACGAGACCCTCAGGCAGTATCGTTTTCTCGTCGTACTCCTCATACTCTTCCTCTCCTATGTCACTTGACTCACTCATTTCGCAACATGTCATGACATTTAGGGTTGTTTTATTGTTTTTATCACTGAAAAGTCAAAGCAAAGTAAGATTAGTGTGAATCATGTACGCAAGTTAAAGTAAAAGAGAAGCTATTTTCCATAACTTGAGGCTTTCATTAACTGATTGTAAAGAAAATACAAAGTGTGTTCCTGACTCGGATCAACATCGAGTCATTCCCATTTTTAAAAACATCACGAGGTAATAAAAAGTGCAAATGGTTAGTAATCGGGCCTCGACCGATTCTCACTGATTTTGAAACATAAATTCATCAATTCTCTATCGAAGAGCCTAGAGCTGGTTAGAGGTCCAGTTGGATAGTTGCTTGCCCGGACTAGCATCACGGATTGTGGGGCGGCTCAGTACATTCTTCCAACACCACCAGGCAGTCTTCTTCTTGAAATAGCATCCCTAACCCTTCTTCAACATTTCCATCGTCTGGCATGGGCATTCTTACTGGAAATGACTGGTATAGATTCGAAATTGACTTGCGCAGCTTTGCAGAGCTCTTCTTTTTTCTAGCAGCTTCTGAGACTTCATCATCATTTGGGATGTATCCCAACCCGAATGTCTTGAGGAATGGGAATTGGTTCTGTGATGCTATGCAAATCCTTTCCCAGCCCTCGTCCAGGTTCAAACTCATTTTGGAGCATAGTTGAAGCGATCATTTTATAGACTGCAGCATGGGAATTTCTATAGCATCTTCTCTGTGGGCTGCCCCCACTAACTCCACCAAGTGGAAATCTGTTCCCTTAGGAACTGCTTCAATGACTGGCACCGAGTTGTCTAGGTAGTTATGGATATTACCTTTTCCGTGAATTACAACTTCGTGGTCGTCCCACTCAAATTTTACTTCTTGGTGAAGTGAAAATGGTACAGCTCCTGCCATGTGGATCCATGGCCTTCCTAGCAAGAAGTTGTAATTGGTGGCTATCTTCATGACTTGGAATTCAGTGAGGAATTCTGTGGGCCCCATTTGGACACGAAGGTCAACTTCCCCGGTGGCGTCACATTGAGTCCCATCAAATGCTCTTATGTTCGTACGGCTTTGACGAACCTTCCCGAGATCATAGCCCGACTGGCTAAGAGTGGATTCGCGGCAAATGTTGAGATCGGCCCCGTTATCGACCAGCACTCGAGTTACCACTTTGTTTCGGCACATGACAGTGATGTGTAGTGCTTTGTTATGAGTCGTGCCTTCTTTGGGCAACTCTTTGTCGGTGAAGGCGATTTGATGCTCTTCCATGACATTGGCGACCATTTCGGCCAGATTCTCACTGCTTGTCCCCACGAGGACATGGGCTTCTTCCAACACCTTCATCAAAGCTAGACGGTGTTGTGGCGAGCTTAGCAAAAGTGCCAATACAGATATTTGGGCCGGGGTTTTCTTCACGTGCTCCATAATGGAGTATTCTTTTGGCTACATCCGGCGCCAGAAATCTTTGACTTCGCTTTCAGTAATGGGCCTCTTTTGGTTTCCTTCGCTTCGGGGTGCCCTTTGGACCAAATCTTTAGGAGTGTAACACCTCCCAGACCGTGTCATCCCATGGGCTGCTGATACTTGCAAAATGAACTCTTTTTTTGGTGCCACTATCACCTCTTGAGATACTTGTGCGACGATTAGCGCGGGGATCAACACTTTAAATTGTGGGCGTTCTTGAAACTACTAAAAAAGGACGCGCCCACAAAATGAACTGATGAGTGTCAGGAAGCTTTTGACACCATCAAGAAATACTTGTCCAATCCACCGATTTTGGTACCTCCAGACCGTGGAGTCCACTCTTGCTATACCTATTGGTATAAAAAAATACCTTTGGGTGCTTGTTAGGACAACACGATGTGACACGCAAAAGAGAGCGCAATTTACTACCTGTGCAAGAAATTCACCGCCTATGAGGCAAGGTACACGCCGGTGGAAAAGATATGTTGCGCTCTGACATGGGTAGCCCAGAAGCTGAGACATTACCTGTCATCGTATACAACTCACCTCATATCCAAAATGGATCCCTTGAAGTACATCTTTCGCCATCCCATGCCTAAGGGGAAATTGGAAAAATCACAGATGCTATTGAGCGAATTTGACATCATATACATAGCACGTAAAAGCAGTCAAAGGACAAGCATTGGCCGACTTACTGACAGAAGTCCAATGGATGGAGATTTGGAGCCACTTCGAACATACTTCCCGGATGAAGAAGTATTGACAATCGAAGAAGACCTAGTCGAGCCCTATTCGGGATAAAGATTATTCTTCGATGGCGTAATGAATTATAAGGGTTTAGGATCGGAGCATTCTTAATAGTCGAAACTAGGAAACATTACTCGATGGCTGCAAAACTCAAGTTTCGATGCACCAACAAAATGGCAGAATATGAAGCCTGCATCTTAGGCCTCAGAATGGCATTAGATATGGATATCCACGAATTATTGGTCATAAGTGACTCGGATCTATTGATCCATCAAGTACAAGGTGAATGGGCAACAAAGAATGCTAAGATCTTACCTTATGTAAACCTCGCACAAAGGTGATGCAAGAAATTCAAAAAGATTGAGTTCAAGCACACGCAGAAAGCTCATAACGGGCTTGTCTATGCTTTAGCCACCATAGCGTCAATGATTCAAAGATCCTGAAAGTAGTCACATTGACCCGCTAGAAATAAGTTTAAGAGAAGAGAATGCCTATTGTTCCTATGTAGAAGCAGAGCACGATGGAAAGCCATGGTACACTAACATCAAGTTATATCTGGAGAAGGGAGAGTATCACGAAAATACCACAAGCAACGAAACGAAGACTATCCGAAGAATGGTCAATGGGTTCCTTCTGAACAAATTCTTTACAAGCGAACGCTAGACTTGGGTTTGCTCCGATGTGTCGACACAACCGAATCCACGTAACTATTGGAAGAAGTACATGCTGGGACTTGTGGGCCTTATATGAACGGTTTTGTTCTGGCCAATTAAATCCTTCGAGCATGTTATTACTGGATGACGATGGAAGGTGATTGCTGCAAATTTGTGCAAAGGTGCCATTAGTGTCAAATCCACGGAGATCTAATCAGAGTCCCGCCAAGCGAACTAAATGTTATGAGCTCACCCTGGCCGTTCGTCGCCTGGGGCATGGATGTCATTGGACCCATCGAGCCTGCCGCCTCGAATGGACATCGATTCATTTTGGTTGCCATAGATTACATCACCAAATGGGTGGAAGCCACATCGCACAAAACAGTGACAAAGAAAGTGGTAGCCTAATTCGTGCGAAACAACATCATATGCTATTTCGATAAACCTGAGTCCATCATAACAAACAATGGAGCAAATTTGAATGGTCACCTGATGAAGGATATCTGCGAACAATTCCGAATCACCCATCAAAATTCAACTGCCTATCAGGCGCAAATGAATGGAGCATTGGAAGTAGCCAACAAGAATATCAATGTCACGCTCCAAAATGGGGAACATGCAGACACCAACTATTTCCCACCTCAGTAGGTGAACCCGTCCGTTATGCAATCAACCAACAATAAATAAATGAATGAAAATAAAAAATAGTACGATAAGTCTGACATAATATATAAATACTAAGTATGGAAGAAAGACAAATCCCAAAATCTGGTCTGGTCAGTACAAGAGCTACTAAATACTACTACAAGTCTGAATAGTCAATACATCATCTGAAATACATATTGTCTCAAAATAGAAATAGGACAATAAAGAAGATAGAGTCTCGGGCTACATGGATCATCAGTAGCTCACCCTCAGAACTCTAGGAACATTGCCTCGGGATCAGTCACGAGGTGTGGAAGTCTCCCCAACAAAGAAACTCTGCACTCATAAAAAGAGCACAACAAGGTAGCATCAGTACAAAACATGGTACTGAGTAAGCATCATAGACCGACAACAGTTATATCACGCATGCAAACATGGAAACAGAAAGATAGTCACGCTTACAGACAGACACAAGTCAACTAGTCCAAGTAATACAATCAATTACCAACTGATGTCTCAAATATTTCACGAATCCCAACACAACCTAATAGTCAACCAATAACTCAAATAACACCGAAGATCAATATCAATCCAAATGACCATAAGAATAAATAATGTATAATTGTCGCATGAATCCTACGTACCTCTGTCATCACCATCTTCCAATACAAGACCAAGACAGATATATTATGGATAGGAGAAGTATGTCATGCAGTGAGAATATCATAAAGAACATATGGATTCCAGTCAATTCATAAAATGACAGCCATCATAGTACAAGTGTCACGTGAATCCGTTCCTTCCAACCATTCTCCCATAAGACATAGAAACAATCAATTCACATAAGAAAAGCCAAGCATAAACCTAGGGATTCTACAGGTCACGTGCCCGAACACACAAGTCACACAACAAGCCAACCTAAGAATTCCATCCCAAACTTCATACCCGAAGGTTCAAATGATGTCTCCAACAATTCCCTAGTACCACATACGAGTCGCTAACAAAAGTCTAACAAAAAAGGTAAGCCATAACCCACCTGGAGTGCCCAACAAGAATCCCAAACAATCACGTGAGCGCCTTGTCCTTCCTCAATGCCTCCAAATACTCAGGGTCAATTTATAATAATCTAGATTAGAAATCATGAAGAACACTACCCATATTCCCAGGCTTCTAATTTGGTCAACCAAAGCATATGGAATTCGGGGAAACGAGCCCACATGGGCAAAATGGGAAATTCGAAAGTGAAACATGCAATTCAATTCTAAGTGATCAAAACCCACCAATAAATTTCTAAAACAACTAAATTTTAAGCGAAAATCGTATTTAAAGAGAAACTCCCAATTTTGGGTATGAACCCTAATTCTCAAATTCATAAATTAGTTACTAACAATGAAGGAATCATGTTTATAAAGCTATTACCCATCAATTCCATACTAATATAAGCTTATTCCATCAACAAATAAAGGTTTGATAACCAAACGTTCATTCAAGAAAGAAACCCTAAGAACCCTCTTTATTCCTTATGTTATTGGAAAACTGTAGCATGAATTAGGGAGTTTCTAAGGTGGATTATGCATCATAAATGAAGGATAGAGTTAGATGAACTCACCCCAAGGAAGAATTGCCTCAGAATCTCTTGTTTTGCTCCCAAATAGCTCTAGAACCGAGAGTAATGAATGAGGAGTGATAGGCTTTGAAAAAAGATTTAAGTCATTTCAGTCCTCATCAACCACTACAGCGGTCTGCAGTCCGCTACAGCTGAACCGTTGCAGCGGTCTCATTCTCACTACAAAGACTATAGCGGCTGGGCCATCACCATATCTATACCGCTGCCACAGTCCTGATGTCGCCATGGCGATGCACCAGATACCAGATTTTACACAACTCCACAAATCTCCGCCCGAAATCTGACTATCACCCGAGGCCCAACAAATACAAAACAAACATGCAACCACATATAAAAAGCGCGCTACGAACTCACCCGTGGCCTCGGATTTACCAATGGGGGTCTTGTTGACCAAGTCAACCCCCAATACTCCAAAACCAACTTTCCAACCCAAGTCCCAAATGCACTCTAATGCGTTGGGAAATGAATCGAACAAGCCCGCTGGTCACAAACAACCATCCGGACCTTTTGGAATTGATGGATTTTTTAGAAAGGTCCATTCGCCCCAAAGTCAACTTTAGGTCAAACATTTTTCGCTTTAAGGCTTATTATCACAAAAACCAATCTAATTTTCATCCGATGACCTCAAAAATTGTACTACCCGTTCCCGCAAGTCTAATATAAGTTAAAGAAGCTCGGAAAGAAGTCAACAAGGTCAAAAATATCATAACGGCCAAATGGGTCATTACATCAGATACCAATTAAACAATCGCTCGTACAACTGGGGATATCTTTCACGCATATCAAACTCGGTCTCCCAAGTAGCCTCCTCAACAGGACGATGCTTCCATTGAACCTTCACAGAAGCAATCTCCTTGGACCTCAACTTCCGAACCTGCCTATCCAAGATCGCTATCGGCTCCTCCTCATAGGTCAAATTCTCATCGAGCAACACTGAATCCCAACAGACTGAATGGTATTTTTTCAATATAGACACATGAAAGACCAGATAAACACCAGACAGGCCTAGTGGCAAGTCCAACTCGTAAGCAACATCTCCAACTCCATGGAGAATTTTAAATGGGCCAAGATACCTCGCATTCAACTTGCCCCTCTTCCCAAATCGCATGACCCATAAAATATGATTAACCTACGAGCTTGAATGTGTGATTAAGGGATTATTTGCTAAAATGATTTGTTTCTTGCAAAAATGTCATGCTAATCATAAAGCTCTAACTTTTGGCAAAAATGTCCTTTAAGGAAAGAAAAAGGTTGGTTTTCTTTTGAAAAATGTATAAGGGGTTAAATTTACTCCATTTCCAGACCAAACACACTTAAGATTTTTTCTTTAGTAGAGTTACTTCTAGCTTGGTCTCAATGTTATGATTTTAGTCCTTATAGTTTTGTATACATATATAAGAGAAATAAATGGAGTATATCTCCTTTATAGATAGATATGAAATGCAAAAGTCTCTTATTTTCTTTAACCCATTGAAGCTCAATTATTAACCATATACTACTTCAAAGCCATCTTAATCATCAAATCATGATTCAAGTGTATTTCCCTTTGTTTCTTTGCCTTAAAGTTTGGGCTTCTAGCCCAAAAGTGTTTGAAATACCCTCAACTCCAAATGAGTTTTGAGAAAAGGTCCATTTTATAATTCTTCAACATCTGATTTTTTTTGTTTTATGTTCAAAAAACTGGGTCCAAGTTACAAACCAAAAATGATCCTCAATTTGATTCATTTAAGGTGCCAAAGGGGGGCAACGCAATCCAGTTTTAGTTTATACATTATAAGTGGGCTTAAGGCCCAAAACTATTCCTTTGTTTATCTCATCGAAGCCAAAAATGATCCTTTTTCGTCCAAAGAGGCTTACGGACCAAAACAAATGCCATTATCTAACCCAAATCTTTTAACTTCATTCACATAACTAAATTCCATATTTTGACTTACGCATTTTCCTTGTGAAAAATCATGTGTTTCGCTAATTTCGTGCAAGTACGTATAATAATCGTGTTTGTTTTGAAAAAAAAAGGTTTAACGACTGCGCAAATTTCCTATGTTCTAACACATTTGGGTTCCAATAATATCAAGCATTCTTGGTTACATATGCAAATATGTACAAAAGGAATATAAGAGGAAGAGTTAGGCTAGAGGGCCTACCAAAGCCCAGGCCTAACAGCTTTGAACATAAGGAAATGGCCCAAATGGCCCGCGGTATTTGATCCCTTGCGAACACAGAATAGGGGAAAAGAAGAACTATGGTTAGAGAGCACCTAGACTTAATCATTAATAATAAAGCTTAAGGGTAAACATATAACATAGTCACATATATGCATGAATATGAACAAACAATTAATTAGAGCAAACCAGACCCAAGTTCATTCAAGAGAAAAAAACAAAACTGAGGCAAAAAGGCCCATTTAAAGAGATAGAATTTTAGGACCATTTTACAGTTATAGACTAAGTGTATTAAGGCATTAAGGGGTTGCAGGGTAGTTATATTAATCAATCTTTCCTTGTAGAGCTATTTCATGAGCATAAAGGTTTAAACATATCCAACACATAATTAGATGAACATCCTTAGTTTACATTATGTTTGTGACCACATTTAGACTCAAAATCTTGGTCATGGTGCAAGCTAACATATTCTACCTTCATACAATCATCATGGACATACCACAAACTTAAGAAGATATAGGAGTCTCTTAACTATACCATATGCTAGAGTTTGTAGCAGAATTCTATTCATAACATATAAACAGTCTTCACAGAAACCAAACAAGTAGGCTCAAGCACATAGCAAGTTTAGTAAAGGGCATTTACAAATCATCACCCTTAGACTATACATTAAAGATGGGAAAACCATGTACACAAGGACATAAATGGTCACAATTGAATATAAGATATGCTTTTTATCACAAATGGTCACTGAGAGGTTCCAAACAAGTAAGGGACAAATTAAGTAAACTCACAGGCAACTCAAGCAGCCATGGATAATATTAAATGAGTTATGCAGGAACATGAGACAAGTGGATAGGCTTCCATTAATCAGGTGACATTTTATTGTTGGGGGGGGGGGGGATTGAAACACCTATTCATACTAATCTTTAATATGCAACTTAAGCATGGAAAAAAACAAGGGTGCTCATAAGACATGCTGACTCAATTCAAGGCTGTTCAAATACTCCTATACTAAGTCAAATGGAAATGGATCCCAAGTAAATACATCAAATGCCTTTCAGGCCATTTCAAACTTATTTTATATGTAAAAGTTCACATGATTAAGTCATACTCTCATTTTTTGACTCTTGATTAGGCTAAGACTGCTAATATGCCAAGTAGTGCTAAATCAGAGGATGAACATAGCCTTTAAAGTATATAAATGACAAGGAGAGTTTATTAGTACTGTTAAATGCTAAGGAACTCAAGATTAAACACCTTAAATATCCTGATCTTATATGCTTTAAACTAATCCTTATATGGGATCTAAACATATGATCACACAGGCTGCCAATGACATTTGAAAGGGACAGGACAAGCACATGGTTTCAGATAAAGGGATGGGATGACATGCTTACACAACAGATGAACAAAAAAAGCAAAATAGACTACAAACAGGCATGGAACTTGTCAAACCTAATCATGCTCAACAACCTTGATCGAAAACTAGGCACCTATGAAGACTGAGTCCTCGAAAGATCAAGTTGGCATTCAACTACACTATAATGGACTGAAACAATGTGATATTCCATCATCAAAGTCATTATCAGGCTAGTTAGTAAATTAACCTAGGCAACCAAATCATTTTTTAGCACAAGGGTGGTGCCTAGGTTGGTCTAAATAGAACTCAACAAGTGCTAGGGCCTTTGTTGAAGTTAAACAGGCATATGAACATGCTTACACATTTGAATCAGAACCTAACATCATTATATTAGAATAAAACAAGCACCACACAACATATTGTCCTAAACAATCAAATATTAATTAAACAAATTAAAGAAACAAACAGGCTAAGCTATCATTAATAACAAGAACTTAACTAAAACAACCAACTAAGCACAAAAAAACCAATATAATCTGAAGGAACTTAAACTAAAACAGTAAATAAACATGAAATAACTAACATGATCTAAAGGAACTTGACTAAAACAACAAATAAACACAAAATAACTAAGATAGCCTTAAGTAAAAAGAAATTACCTTTTGTAGAGGTAGCCTTGGTCGAGAATGGAGCAGCTAGGGCCTTTTCCTCCTCCACCACTCAGAGCCACGAACCACAAAATGAAATCACTAATGTTTTCATTAAGAACAAACAAATATTTAAACTAGAAGGGGTATTGAGCGAATTAAACCCCAAAGTACTTGTGTAAGAACTGTGTAAAACCGAAAATGGGTTCTTCATGAGGTTACACAAGTATATATGTTGAAGTCTCTCTCAAATGGCAGTTTTTTGGGGTTCTTTATATAGAACCCCAAAATTATAGGGTTTGAGACTTTCAATCGATGTGGGATTGAGAGTTTTGGGGGGAGGGGGGGGGGAGGGGGAAATCCCTCAATTTCTCCATTAACCAGCCACAATCGAGCATTTGAAATCAAAACAAGACAAAAATAATTAAAGAGATGCAGAAAAGCAAAGAGAGAGAGGTAACCTCACCCTTATGGTTGCTCTACGGTAGCGTTTGGTATTTGAGGGCAAGAGCATTAATTGCTCTTGCTCGAATTGGCTTAGCAAAGACTGAAAAGTAAATAATACACTGTGCCGTTACCATCTCGGGCAACACTGATGACGATGGAGAGCTTACCTCATCATCTAGGGTTTTGACCCTCTCAACACAAACACGCTTGTGTATTGAGGGGTCGTTTGGTTGCTACCTTGAAATGTTAAGGCGTCCTTTGTTTATTGGCCAAGTCTGGTCCCGTTCTGGACTTGGCCTGGCCTAAATTAAAAGAAAGAAAAGGGACTTTGAGCTTATATACACGGTATACATGAGGATGCATGTATATCCATGTATACCCATGTATATACATGTATATCAGGTGGGGCAAAATGTGACACTTAACCAAAAAGCCATAATTCAAAAATGCCTATCAATTAAACATTTCAAATTATGACCAAACTAATCACTAATTAACCAATTGATTAAATTGAAGCTACGAGCCATTGTATAAAAATACTTAAATTGTGATTATGGTCTTAATTGATATAAACCATGAGATTGGCTATTTCAATTATGACCCTAATTGGCGATCAATTGATCATTTCAATTGTAGCCGCGATAAATCTCATAATATGCATTTTTAAAGTATAACCACAATTAAACCTTTAATTAATTTTGATTAATCTGAAATTGTGTAAAAAATGCAAATTGATTACGAAGAGATTAAAATTTTGTGAGGTAAAAATGATTATTTATTTAATTAATCAAGCTTCTCGAATTAAACGGAGTAAAATACTTGTCAAATGGACCCTCGATAATTTAAAAAATTAATTGAATAATTGTTTTGAGTTATTTTTCTGATTAATCTTGGTAAATGCTTTAATATAAATAGTAAAATATGTAAATGATTTTTAAATGACTCACAATATGTATTCGAAGTTATTTTGTCAAATGAAATGGCAAAATATTATCGAAATAATTTGTAAAATCATTTTGACTTATAGAAAATACATATTTCACTCTGTTTGAGATCCAAGAACCCTGGGTAATTAAAATAAATCATTGGAGGTAAAAAATTAGGTGTTAACACACGTTGTTTCCCATACTCACGCTACACTTGCTTCACCCTTTTTGTGTTCAAATTCTGTGCCCAGTACCAGTGGACCACGAGATTTCTCGGCTGCTCGTTGTGGAGGTTGTACCGAAGAGTTCGGGAAGAGCTACATGATGATCCGTAGCCCCAAATTTTCCCTCTATCATTTATTTCCTATCCTTTTATTTCAGGTAGTGTATTAAGTACTATCTCAGACTTGTATTCATATCTTAGAAGTTCTTGTACTAGTGACATCAGATTCGGGGGTGTTGTGCTTTTATTTCCGTATTTTATGCTATTAAGGATACTTAAGACCTAAATTGACTTGTATGCTGTTTCCACATGTTCTAGTCAATATCTTTCGAAAATTTGGGTGGTGGATGGCTTACTAACTTAGTGGAGTTAGTGCCTTCACGGCTTAAATAATTGGGTCGTGACGAATTGGTTTGAGAGCCTTAGGTTAATCGGTCTCACAAGTACAAGAACAATGTCTAGTAGAGTCTTGATGATCGGTACGATGAGCTCCGAATCTATCTTCGAGAGGCTATAGGACCTGAAGAAAAACACTTATCTTTCATTCCGTATCGTGCGCATTTGATTCTAGTAAATTCTAAGAGTTTCTTTGTTTCACTCTCTCACATATGGTGAGGACATGATCAGTTGTGGTTGGAGACTAGGAGCCCGCACCTGTTGCTGTTGTTGCTAGTGGGAGAGGCAGGAGATGTGGCAAAAGGTGAGGCAGGGCTAGAGCCTACATTTCTACACCATCCAGAGACCAAGCACCAGCTGCTACTCCGGCCTATTCTAGGGATATGACTCCAGACCCAAAGAATATTTTGGATAAGGAACCGGTTCATTCAGATGAGGTTGGACGCGTCAAGGCACCAGCTGGATTCATTGCTACTCCTATTTTTTAGGACACTTTGGTGCGTAACTCGAGGTTCTTTGAGGGTATTGCCCAGGGCGACATACTACCGGGTACTCCAGAGGGTTCTCAGACTAGAGCTGGAGCTCAGACTGCCGATCCAATTGTTGTTGCCGGGTAGAGGACCCCAGGGGCACAACTAGTTACTATTGTGGCTCCTCGATTTTAGGGTTTTCTAGTTTCGAGTGTTGCTATTCGCCTAGTTTCCCAGCCTACTATGACAGTTGAGGAGCAGAAGAGGTGCGACAAGTTTGATAAGGTGAAACCACCACAGTATGATGGGCATCCTGATGATGACACATATGAGTTTCTGGTTAGTTTTCATGAGCGTTTGAACAATTTGGGGTTGGTTGAGTCCAACGGAGTTGATTTCATACCATTTTAGATGGTTGGCCCCAAGCAGTGGTGGAGGGTTTTCATTGAAACTAGACCAGACGGTCACCTCCACTTACTTGGTGTGAGTTTTATCGCGTATTTATGGAGAAGTGGGTTTTTCGTAGCTTGAGGGATGAGAGGCGTGAGCAGTTTGATAAGTTGGAGCAGCATGGGACATTTGTGCCGGAGTATGACATGCTGTTTCACTCCCTATCTTGCCAAACTTTGACCGTTCTACCTGATGAGATCGCGAGGATTAGGAAGTTCAATAGGGGGCTGTTATATCACCTTCAAGTTTGCGGCGATACCGGTGGTAGCTTCGGGAGGTACTTTTTAGGCAGTAATGGATTCTGCTAGAAGCGTTTAGTCTGTCAGGCATCAGGAGTTTGGGGATAGACCGGGCAAGAAGCCCCATAGTTTTGGCAGTTATGGAGGTACCTCATCTGGAGGTAGGGTTTACCATAGGAGAGGTTATCATCCTCAGTTTAGTAGATCCATTTAGGAAGTGATGCAGACTTTGACATGTGGTTATTCGGGTCATGGTGATCATGGTTCAGGACACAGTTCTCGGGGTTTTCATTCCCAACCTGGAGGTCGAGGTGGTCATTTCGATTATTCTAGCTCTCCCCAGCAGCCTATGGCTCGTCAAGGTTGTTATGAGGGTAGTGACTTAGGACATTTTGATAGCGAGTGCCCCAAAGTTAGATAGAGTGGCCCACACTTAGGTTGTCAGATTGCTGTACCCAGGAAAATGTAATAGCCGGCTAGAGGCGGTGCACAGAGTGGAGAGGTGGTTTTTATTTTGGTATAAGTGGTACTCAGACCGATCGTTGGGGTGGTCGCAGAGGTTATCAGGCCGGCGGTGGCCGTGCTCAGTGTTATGCATTCCCATGTAGACTAGAGGCAGAGGCTACTGATGCAGTTTTCACAGGTACTATTTTGGTTTGTCACCAGTCAGCTACGATATTACTTGATCCAAGCCCTACATATTCTTATGTGTCTACTTACTTTGGTTCAGGTTTGGATATGCTATGTGAGTCCCTTAATGTCCCTGTTATGTTTCTACTCCAGTTAGGGATTCCATAGTGGCGGATCGAATGTATCGATCTTGTGTGGTTACTTTGATGGGGTATGACACTTGGTTCGATTTGATGATTTTAGACATGGTAGATTTTGACATTATTCTTGGTATGAATTGGTTGTCCATTTATCATGCGATATTGGACTGCTATGCCCAGACAACTACCTTAGCTATGTTGGGACTCCCTAGGTTAGAGTGGAAGGGTGTGACTAGCCAGGCGCCGAAGGAAGTGATATCGTTCCTTAAGGCTCGACGGATGGTGGTGAAGGAGTGTTTAGCTTATTTGGCCTATGTGAGGGATACTAGCGTCGATGCTCCTCCACTTGAGTCAGTACCAGTAGTGAGGCAATTTCTGAGGTGTTTCCGACAGATTTTTCGAGTGTTCCACCAGATTGCGACATCGATTTCTTTATTGACTTATTGCTGGGCACCAAGCCCAATTCTATTCTGCCATATTGGATGGCATCGGCAAAGTTGAAAGAGTTGAAAGAACAGTTGCAAGATATGTTTAGTAAGGGGTTCATTAGACCTAGTGTTTCCCCTTGGGGTGCTCCGGTGTTATTTGTGAAGAAGAAGGATGGGTCTATATGCGTATGTATCGACTATCGACAGTTGAATAAGGTTACCATCAAAAACAAGTATCCCATTCCTCGGATTGATGATTTGTTTAATCAGCTTCAGGGTTCATCAGCCTTTTCTAAGATCAATTTGAGGTACGGTTATCACCAGTTGAAGATTAGGGCGGAGGATATCCCTAAGACAGCTTTCAAGAACCCTTGTGGCTGCTATGAGTTTGTAGTGATGTCTTTTGGGTTGACTAATACCCCAACAGCTTTCATCGGTGTTTTCAGATCATACTTGACTTTATTCGTGATCATCTTTATGTAACAACCCTCCCGGTTGTTATGAAAAATATAGGATCACCCCACGAAATAGAACCTTCCAAGGGTAGAACGACCTAATAGAAACTCGATTGTATAAGTCTAAGAACTGAAAACTTGGCTTGTTTGTGATTGTTGTTTGATTGTGTTGAGTCCATCGGGGGATGACGTAGGAAATTAGAACTCCGTTGGGAATTTTGACGCCACAGATGAGTTCATATGGTGCTTTTATGTCTATGTGCATGTTTTATTTGTGTTTGTGAGGCCCCAGATGAAATGTTGGGTGGTAGAGTTGAAAAACTGGGAAAATTGTGAGCCTACTATTTCAGTGGTACTGCGGTGGGGGAGGTACCGCTGCGGCGAAAGCGCTATAGCGGTGAGCTTATCCCCGCAGCAGTCAGTCAGGTTCCATTGTGTCCGCTATTGTGGGCACTTGACCGATATGACGATGTCGCTATAGCGGGGTTAGACCCCCATGGCGGAGGTGAGGATTAGCGTGGTACGCTATAGCGGGCACTTGGCAACAATAGCGAGACCGCTGCAGCGGCATAACGACCGATGTAGCAGTCAATGGAAAATAGTAGCCGGGTTTTAAACTCTTAGTTCCACATTTTTTATTCAAAAAATTCCAAAACTGTTGCCCACAACCACCTAGGGCAAGAATATTCTTGAGAGGTAAGTCTCAACCATCCCTTTCAATCATTACGTTATTATCTTCATGATTATCATCCCTTTTTTGGGTCTCCAACGGTGAATTAGTAATAGTAAACCTAGCACCTAATAGACCTTCTATAATCAATGGGTTATGATTGTTATCACGTGTTTATCATCTAACGGGTTGGGTTAACTCCCCTTAATCATGAATTGAACCATTAGAGCCATGAACTAAGTGAATTGAGACTTAGGTTTCATAAAACTGGTAGCTCGACCAAGGAAACTACTTGAAATTGATATTTTTATTAAATAGCTTTATAAATTGATGATTGGTGGTTACTAAGGCCATTGTTAGGTTGTTTTACACCTAGAAATCATTCACCCATGGGAATGGGGCTAAGGGGAAGGGTGTTCTTGAATTGATTTTGTGACTAGAGTGATTATGACTGATTGAGCATTCTAATTTCTAGACTTTCAGCGTTCCGAGGCTTTACCGAATGGAAAAGCTGTAGCGGAGTGATTCGCATTGTTCCCACTCTACGTTTGAGGTAGGTTACAGTCTGCTTGAGTTAGACTTTGATTAGTTGATTATGTGTTGTGAATTCGATAGGAGAAAGCATGACTAGTCTTCAAACATGATGTGTGTGTTGTGATGAGAAGTTAATATGATCTTTTTGGTGAAATTGTGATACAAAATGATGATTCGAGTATTGAAAACCAGAGGACAAGAAATACTAGTGTGTGTGTATATATATATATATGTACACACACACTAGATTATAGGCTCGTTGTCCGAGGTTCGTTCCGAAAAAGAGTGGTACATGATGTGGACCGCGTCCGAGGTTCTTTTCGGAGTAGAGGATTTATGGCTCTGGTCCTATTAGTATTCGGAACGAGTGGTATATGGACACCGTGGGTCCCCTGTAGGTCATGAATACTGAGCAATGACATCAGTTAGCAAGTATGTACAACAAGTATATGGTTAGCGTTGGTAGACTTATTCCCGCTGTTGTTGCTGTTGATTTGATTCTTGATATCATTGAGTGACTTGATTCTTAATATCCTTGGTTGACTTCTTGTTGGATTATTGATTACGTGTTGATGGCTGGTTTGTCTATTTTATTGATTTTATGATGTATGCATGATACTAATTTTAGTCGCTCTATAATATCTATAGGTACATAGCGTTTGTACTGATACTACCTTGCGGCATTCTTTCAGTACAGATTGTGATCCAAAGACTGTTACCCGACCTCATATCTAGGCCGTTGCTGACAGATTTAGGGTGAGCTTCTATCCAGGCCGTCCGAAGATCTTCTTTTATGCTGTCTATTTCTATTTCGGACACAGTTCGTTGTTTATTTAGACAGATTACATTCCTTAGACATATTTCAGATTAGAGTGCTCGTACAGTGACTTTCGGGTGTTGGGGTTTGTAATAGTTAGAACTTCCGCATTTACTTCATTATTATATGGCATGACTTAATTTGATTATCTTGTGTTTGAATGGGTAGTAACTGGTTGAATTGGTTAATATAAAAATGGACTTGAATGAATAGATGACTTACATGTTGGTTCGCCCACTAGGAGTTAGTGTGGATGCCAGTCATGGCGGGATGGGTCGTGACAGAGTTGGTATCAGAGCTTTAGGTTCGTTAATCTCATCGTACAAGGACATGTCTAGTAGAGTCTTGCGGATCGGTACAGAAACGTCTGTACTTATCTTCAAGAGGCTACCAAACACTAGGAAAATTTCGTTTTCTTTCTCTCTTTCATGCTGGTTGATTACAATTGGTATCTCGATGACTCAAATTGGTGTCTGACTATCCTTGATTCTCTCGCAGATGGCGAGAACACGCGCGGCAGCAGCCGTAGGTAGAGGTGGAGGTAGAGAAGCTAGTAGAGGGGCGACCCCTACTGGGGGCGGAGTCCTAGTAGTTGATCTTGTGCCTCCAGTGGTTCTTAATGAGGCCGCAGGAGATGCAACTGAACTAGCTCAGCAGGTGGCAGTACTCGTTCCGCTAGGGTTTGCAGCTGCTCCTGGTATACGAGATGCGGTGGCGCAGGTTCTGAATTTCTTGCATAGGCTAGCACAGGCCGGGGCTATACCAGCCGTCCCAGTACGTAGGAACGCAGGGATAGCAGCCCCAGGTCCGGATAGAGTTCAGGCTCCGGGGGTTCAGCATGCCGCAGCAGTGGCACCTCGCTTGGATGAAGTTTCGGGTTTTTAGGCTTTTTCGAGGCCAGTTGCAGGGCCAGTAATAACTGGTAAGGAGCCTAATTTATTTTGGAGGTTCACTAAAATAAAGCCTCCGATATTCTATGCTACTGAGTCAGAGGATGCGTACAAGTTCATCATAGATTGTCATGAGAGGCTCCATAAGATGGGCTGTGGACATGTATGGTGTGGAGTTTGTGACCTTCGAGTTCTTGGGTGATGCCAAGTTATGGTGGAGGGCATATGTGGAGTGCAGGTCAGCTGGGTCACCTCCGTTGACTTGGGTTCAGTTCTATTCAGTGTTCCTAGATAAGTATGTCCCGCGTACTCTGAGGGACAGAAGGAAATATGAGTTTGCTAATATTGATCAGGGGAACTCATCTGTTGCTGTTTACGAGTCCCGTTTTCGTTCCTTGCCCCAATATGCTCTTCAGTTGCTGCCTACTGCGGTGGAGAGAATCAGGCATTTCGTAAAGGTATTGAATACTGGACTTCAGCTATCAGCTCTCCAGCTTGTACCCACTAGGGCTTCATTCGAGGATGTAGTGGAGCACGTACGTGTTGTTGAGGGGATCAAATAGGAGAGTCATGCAAAGCAGGTAGAAAAGAAGGCCAGAAGGGGTGGGAATTTCAGCAACTCCTTCTCGAGGGGTCAGAGTTCACAGGTGTATTCAGGACGTCCAGTTTAGCCCGCTATGCAAATGTCTGCTGGGGGCCCATCAGGGGCCAATTATCAGTCTTCAGGTCAGCATGGGGGTTATACTGCTTTATCAGCTTCTGTCTAGCGACTCACGCTGGATAGTGCATGTTATGAGTGCGGTGAGGTAGGGCATATTAAAAGGTATTTCCCCAGACTCAGACAGGGTGGACAGAGGACTCAATATCAGGATCCCCTAGCTCCATTTGCACCAGATAGAGGAGGTAAGAACTGTGCACCGACAGTGCTGGGTGGCCACACCGCGCGTAGGGGTGGCACTCAGCCTAACTGAGGTGGTCCACAGGCAGGCAGAGGAGAATAGCAGCCTGACAGGGGCGGGGCTTAGACTGGACAGGTTAATCATGGTGGTTTATAGGCTACAGGAGGGCGAGGTCATTTGTACGCTTTCCCAGGTAGGCCCGAGGCTGAGGCCTCCGATGCTATCATCACAGGTACTATCTCAATTTATGACCAGATGGCTTCTTTTTTTATTTGATCCGGGCTCAAATTTTCTTATGTGTCTGCATATTTTGCTGTGGGTTTGGACATGATGTGCGATACTCTTGATGCCCCTATATATGTATCTACCCTGGTTAGGGATTCGATAATGGCAGATAGTGTCTACCCTTCTTACACAATTACATTCATGGGTTATAGTACTTGGGCGGATTTGATGATCCTATATATGGTAGATTTGGATGTCATTTTGGGCATGAGTTGGTTGTCCTCACATTATGCCATTCTTGATTGTCACTCTAAGACCATTACCTTAGCTATTCCCAGGGCACCTAGACTTGAGTGGAAGGGTAAACTCAGTCCCTTCCCTAAGAAAGTCATATCCTTCGTTCGTGCTAGAAAGCTAGTGGAGAAAGGGTGTCGAGGTTATTTGGCACATATCTGTGACACCACTGCAGATACTGCATCTACTGATTCAGTTCCAGTGGTACGCGAGTTTGTGGATATGTTCCCCGCTAACTTGCTAGGTATACCACCTGACCGTGACATTGATTCAGACCCAGGGACTCATCCTATCTCTATTCCACCTTATAAGATGGCGCCAGGAAAACTCAGGGAATTGAAAGAACAATTGCAAGATCTTTGGAGTAGGGGGTTTATTTTCCTGGGTGCCTCTCCTTGGGGTGCTCCGGTATTGTTTGTTAAAAAGAAGGATGGGTCTATGTGTATGTATATTGATTAGCGTTAGTTGAATAAAGTAATTGTCCGAAACAAGTATCCCATTCCCCGTATCGATGACTTGTTTGATCAGTTACATGGAGCTTCTGTGTTTTCTAAAATTGGCTTAAGGTCAGGGTATCACCAGATGAAGATTCGAGCGAATGGATGTTCTTAAAACTGCTTTTAGGACTAGGTATGGACACTATGAGTTCTTGGTTATGTCTTTCGGGCTTACTAATGCCCCAGCTGTGTTCATGGATCTGATGAACAGTGTTTTTAAGCCCGTTCTAGACTCTTTTGTGATAGTGTTCATTGATAATATCCTGGTATATTATAGAAGTAAGGAGGAGCATGAGAAACATTTGAGGATTGCTCTTGGGGTATTGCGGGAGAAAAAGCTGTATGCCAAATTCTCCAAGTGTGAATATTGGTTGTCTTCTATGTATTTTTTGGGGCATGTAATTTTTAAGGAGGGTATAATGGTGGATCCGCAGAAAATTTAGGCAGTCAAGGAATGGGCCAGGCCCATATCAGTGACTGAAATCCTTAGTTTCTTGGATCTAGCTAGCTATTATCGTCAGTTTGTGAAAGTGTTTGCATCTATTGCTTCTCATTTGACTCGTTTGTGTCACGACCCAATTCCGTAGGCCGTGACTAGTGTCCGAGCTGGACACTCGTATACACCTGTTAACTATAATCGTTCACAACTAGCATAAATAAGAACTTATATATAGAAAGTCAATACGTCGTCTCAAAACTGTTGCATATATGGACATATCATAGCAACCTGTCTCCTGAGGAGTTACAAATTTCGATAGATAATTATCACACATAATCCGGCAAGGCTATCATAACATGTGGGAATGCCCCAACTATATACATATGCAAGCCGACAAGGCTGCCACTACGAATGGGAACGTCCCATAACATAAGTCATACTTACATAACTGAACAGTAACTATATACAACCCACACATTTGTCTATAGACCTCTAAGAATAACAACAGTATCATATGACGGGACAGGGCCCCGCCGTACCCCTGGATAAACACATATATACACAAGAGGATCTGTACCAAAATCTTGGCTCCGGAACAAGGGAGCACTCCAAGACATCTGAATGGAAATCCTAAGCTGGCGGATCACCAAAACGAGTATCTGTACCTGCGGGCATGAAACGCACCCCCCCCCCCCCCCCCCCGAAGAAAGGGGGTCAGTACGAAATATGTACTGAGTATATAAAGCATGAAATACAGTAAACACGATCATACTGAAATAAGGAGTATAGAAGACTAGCACAATAACCAGAAAACCACAAGGCTTGCCTTCGAAACATAAATCATGCATGTCAATATCATACCCAATTCGTTATGGGACTTAGAAACATAATTAGATAATCATCCTGTACATATGCATATATAACGTGTCCCGGCCCTCTAGTGAGGGACTCGGTGAATAGAATCATCATATGCCATCCCCGTACCATCATATCATCATGTCATCATATCATCATATACAAATGCATATAACGTGTCCCGGCCCTCTAGTGAGGGACTCGGTGAATAATGCGAAGGAGTTGTGCACGAATACGTGTCCTGGCTCGGGACTCAAAGAAAGAAGTAATAACAAAGATGCATAAAGCGAGTAGTGAGAAACCATATGCATATAAATCATCTTTTAAGACTCCATAAGTAAGTAGCCAATCAACGTTCAAGTATCAAACGATAGTCATATTACATGTTTCTTGAATGTCATTATAGAATCTTTCAGGAATAGGATCTTTTATACATCATTTACTATCCAATCACATAGAAGACTCGAGAGCAGTAGCTTGACTATTCTAAGAGTTCTAGTATCAAGAAGTGAATAAGAATCATAAAACATGCTCGGAACTTATGAATAGAATTACCTCAAAGCTCATATCGATCATACTTACGCCTAGGACATGCCAAAAGAAGGAAAGGATAGGCTTTACATAGAGCGTTTACTCGCAACACAACACGTATACGCTGCCCAATAGTACTTTAACCTATATTAAGATGTCAAGAACTACGATTAGGCTACGAGGGAATTCAAAACGCATTCTAACGCTAGTAACTCCTTTCTAAATAATTTGACGACATTTCCTTTACATTCAAATCAACCACATACAATCAAGCCAACACCAATGATCATACGTTCAAGCGCTAACCCAAGACCCTTCAAACAAGACTCGAGAACGCTTCGGACAACCCACAAAATATTCCCAACAGCCCAACCAACATACTATACAACCCGCAATCTTCCAAACTCAACAAGAACAATAACAACACATTCTTTTCTTCCAATCTCATGAACTATACCAACAACCACACATTAACAACATCATTTACATAATTACAACAAACTATATTAACATCCTATTAACTTCTACAACAGCCCACAAATAATTACAACCTCAACTTGAACCATTAAACCTTCATTTTCATCATAAAATCCATAACAACAACAACCAAAATACCAAGTAAAATCAATTCACCATTTCATACGCAAACAGCCCCTACACGGCCTCAATTTATTTCACATCAACAATTATAACTCCTTATATTCATCACACAATTACCAATTTATATAATCTCAAATTGTCTCCAAAATGTGTATAAAAAGAGGTCAAATCTTTACCTTGATCAACTTGACTCCAAGGATCAATCCACGTTGAAATCCTTGAAGGTGTATAACACCTTGAACTCTAAATTTTCTCCTTCACTTCTCAATGGTAGGCCAAAGCATCCATGGCCGAGAGCTTCTTTTTTGTTCTTCAATATTTTTTTTTTGTGTTCTTGATTCAACTAAGATGAATTGTGAATTAATGAATCACTTGGTACTATATATATGAGTCTCCCAAACTCTACACGTGCCCCCCCTTATGTGTCATCTTTTCCCTTTTTTTTAAAAAAAAGAAAATCGGGTGGGGCCCACTTGGTTAATTAATCCTAATTAATTTACTTAATCACTAATTCTTGCTTAAATAATCTAATCCCAATTAATTAATCCCTAATCTCCAATAATATATCTACCAAATAAAATTTATAGGCAACTTATGCATTAAAATAAAATCGGAGGTTAAAAGTCTCTACCTCGGGTCCCAAAATAGTCTTGTCCCTGACTCGTCGCGATTAGCTTTAGAATATCCCAATGTTTAAAAATACGGGATATAACATCCTTCCCCCCTTTAGAACATTCGTCCTCGAATGTTAAACTAGTCTCATAAGGTCTTATAAGGATCTCGGGGGAGTTTCCTTTATTACTATAACATGCGATCTCTCATCTACCAATCATATTTCTTCTTCATCTCCTCTTCGCTTTCTCAAGTCATCTCCTCCCTGTTATTGTTCCGCCACAATACCTTAACTGAAGCCACGTCTTTAGTACGCAACCTTCTCACCTGACGATCCAGTATAGCTACAGGGTTCTCCTCGTATGATAGCTCTTCCGTTACCTGGACATCATCCACAGGGAATACCCTAGAAGGGTCACCAATGCATTTGCGAAGATAGACACGAAACACTGGGTGTACGCGCTTTCCGCATCAAAGGGTAGGTCTAATTCATTGGCAACCTTGCCTACCTTACGAACAATCTGATAAGGCCCAATATATCTCGGGCTAAGCTTCTTCTTCTTGTCGAATCACATTACACCTTTCATGGGCGATATCTTCAAGAATACCCACTCGCCAATCTGGAACTCTAAGTGTCGACGTCGATTATCTGCATATGACACGTCGACTCCGAGTTACTAATAACCTTTTCCCGAATAAGTTTCACCTTTATCAATGGCTTCGTCGAATCATATCTCCGCCGATTAACTTCGTCTCCCAACATCAAACCAGCCAATAGGTGACCTGCACTTTCTGCCATACAGAGCCTCATACGGTGTCATCTGAATGCTAGAATGGTAGCTATTATTATAGACAAACTCAATAAGTGGCAGATGATCATCCCAGCTGCCTCTAAAGTCAATAACACATGCACACAACATATCTCCTAGCGTCTGAATAGTACGTTCGGCCTGTCCGTCAGTCTGAGGATGAAATGCTGTGCTAAGCCTCACCTGTGTCCCCAATCCTTCCTGGAATGATCTCCAGAAGTGAGCTGTAAACTGAGCACCTCTACGTATATAATAGATGTGGGAACTCCGTGTCTTACCACCCTCCTTAATATATAGTTTTGCATAGTCCTCAGCTGAATAAGTAGTCCTGACTGGAAGAAAATGGGCTGATTTTGTCAGCCTATCTACAATAACCCATATGGAATCATACTTCCGTGGAGTGCGAGGTAAGCTTGTAATGAAGTCCATATTCTGGAATCTTTAGCCTCATACATTACTCATTTACTTCTTTAAAAGACTTTAACTATCCTTTGTACTTCTTTAACTCTTAATTTCAATCCTTAGAGTTGGCTACCGAGTAATGGCATGAAGTTCCTCATATAATAACTTACATAGCCGCTCCGTGCTTTGTCTATCATTAACTGGTATAATTCTGAAAGAATTTGACATATAAATTCACCATCTTTTAGTAACAAGCTAGTTCTGATCGTCTTGCTTAAATCATCTTATAATTCCCTTAACCCAACTTGTAACACTCTAGGCACAATATCTTGTGTCATTTCTTTATCTTTAATTCAAACTCTTCTGTTGCCCCTTTACTCAGATTTTTACTCTTAACTTTCCTATCGCACATTATATTGCAATCTTTACAAGAATATGCGAAGGTACTCAAATTTGCCCGAGAAATACCTTAGCGTCGTTTCACTAATCTTTATGCTTTAACTTACATTCTCCTCTCGTATCTTTCGGTCGGCATCGGGGTTCAATTGTCACGACCCAACCCCGTAGGCCGTGACTAGTGCCCGAGCTGGGCACCCATACACGCTCACTAACCAGATTCAGCATACAAACGGCTCGTACATAAATTAGTATCAGACATGGCTCCACACTGACGCATACAAACATATACTGCACAGAAGCCGGCAAGGCTATCATAATATACATAACGTAGCAAAGCATACATATACGCAGCCGACGAGGCTGCCACGGCGGATGGGCCGCCCAAACACAACTCACACAACGCGTCCGAACAAAACTGTACATAACCCACATCTATGTCTACAGACCTCTGTCGAACAACGAATCAGATGACGGGACAGGGCCCCGCCGTACCCTGAGTAACCATAATCGTATACATCGGAAGAGTATATACCCAAAATATTGGCTCCAGAACAAAGGGAGCACTCTGAACAGCAGAATGGAAATCCTACGCCGGTGGATCACCAAAACGCGTATCTGTACTGCGGCATGAAACGCAACGACCCCGAAGAAAGGGGGTCGATGCATGTATGTGCGAGTATGCAAAGCAGGAAGTAAAGAAACGAAGTCATAATCGAAGTAAAGTGTACAGAACGTGAGCATAATAACCCAAATACAAATCATACATAAGCAGTGCAGAAGACGAATATAACCATCAGAATGCTCAAAATGCTTAACTTTTTTTTGAAAAACATTTCTGTCCCACATATACAGAAAATAGAACATATCATATAAACTGACGTTAACCAAATGCCGAGGAACGTACGGCCCAATCCATAAATAAAATAATAGTGCCGAGGAACGTACGGCCCGATCCATATATCATATAATAATAGTGCCGAGGAACGTACGGCCCGATCCATAAATAAAATAATAGTGCCGAGGAACGTACGGCCCGATCCATATATCATATCGTATCAGATTATCATATCATCAAACATCATATCACATATCACATATCACATACGGTCCGCCATGGGACCCGGCGGACAGAACGTGGTCGCCACTCCATCTGGACGCCACAACACATCATACTTCAGAAGGTTTTATATCTCCGAACATCTCCGTCACACATCATAACATATATACACGGTACCCGGCCAAGAGAGGGGCTCGGCGTGCCGGTCACATCATACTTCGTATCACATCGTATACCCGAAACACATCATACTTCAGAATAGTGCGCACGATAACAACCGGCCCGGGATCCGGTGAAAGATGTAACAACAGAACGCAGGAGCAGAATCGTAGGTAGCCATATACATACAAATATTTATTACAAACTCAACAGAATAACCAAAGCGAACTATTATTTCAAAACCAAGACAATAGTCAAATCAAATTTTCTCCGAATATTACTCGGGAACATGTCAAACCGAACTTCAGAAACCATAGTTATGCATCGGAATCATAAGTATACGAATCATTATTTCAGACTCAACAGGCAAATATATAATCATACTCGGGGGTCGGAAAGGTAGTCATATTGAATTCTTTCAAAAGCCATCAGAATTATACAGAAGAAGATCGCGGGATCCACGGACGAACGTCAACCCAATCCGGGCCCGCCTACGAAAATCATAGTCATCATATGTTATCGAATCATCATTACAAACTCAGAAGATAAGTAAACTGATCGTACTTGAAATCGGAATAATAGTCCTGCCATATCCTTTCAAAAATCGGCAGAAGTACATAAGGAAAGTCGCGGGGCCCACGGAAAGGTGTCGACTCAAGTCTGGCCCGCCCATGAAAATCATAGTCCTTATACGTCCTAGAATCATATACGAGCATATCAAAGCCATCCGGTTCTGTCTGTGAAAGTTACGGACGTTCGTAGTTTTCGGAATCGTTTAGGAACGAAACTCTTTTAAGAAAGAAAGCCCAACTTTTATGCAACTTTTGAAAATCAATCATACAAAGACATATAAACCATAGCTTGTCCACATAAGGATGCCAACATCAAAAGCAAATACGACTCATAAACGTACTCGAATTTTTAAGAATAGAATTACCCCCGAAGCTCATAACATATCATAACTTAGCCATATCTAAGACATGCCAAAAGAAGGAAGGTAAGCTTTACATACCTTATCCGCCCTCGAAGCTAGTCCAAACTCAAACTTCGGGCTCTCTAAGATCTACAAATACGTCATAATATGCCAAACATTAGCTAAAGGTATTTAGGAATTCATTTCCAAACTAACACTTAATTCTACGAAAATTTGGGCAGCACTTCCCCTGTAAATAGACCAACCCCGAGAATTTAACTCGGCCAAATCAACAACAACAACAACAACAACCAACCTAGCAACATCAATAATCAATTTGAAAGGCAATACAACATTAATAACCCTTTTTTTCATCATTCAACAACTTTCAATATATTCAATTCAACGGCTTGCATTCAAGCCAACATTATCGCTCATACATTCCAATACCAACCCAAACCCATACCAAAAACATTCAAGAACATTTCAAACAATTCACACAATATTTCCAACAATCCAACAAAGGCTCCAATTTGCCCGAAAACAGTCCCCAAACCCGAGAACACTTCCACAACACATTCCTAACTTTCGAATCACGATTTGCATCAACAATCCACACTATAACGATATCATTCTCATAAATATACAAATTACATCAAATGCACAATAACCTCCAATTCAGCCCACGTCACTTACGATATCAACTTGAGTCATTAAACGCTCATTTCCAACATAGAATTCATAACGACGACGACTAAATCATTAAGCGATATTAATGCGTTCTTTGTCAAATAATATGGCCCATATTCGGCTATCACCACACATGCGTATATTAGTAATTCTCATCCATTATACACACTACAACAATTGAACATGCTACATAAGTTCAATTCATCACCTCAACACAACACAACATACACACACCTCACACGGCTAACACACCATACACACGACCCACTTCCAACATGCCATATTTCATGATCTTCATCCATTTTAACATACTACAACATGCATACAACCTTTATAACACATAAAACATAATTAAATCTCACCTTTCTTCTTCAACTCCACAATTTGCCTAGGGTTTGCAATTGACACAACGAATGGTTGGATGACCCGAACAACACTTCCACGCTACTTAGGGACCTCAAATTAGTGGGTTTGCACCAAGGAAATATTTTTGGGATGGCTAGAATTGGACCTCAATTTTCTATGGTCTTGGCCGAGAGCTCCCTTTTGCTCTTCAACTTCTTGTCTTTTTTTTTCTAAGAGTTGGAATGATGAAGAATGAGCTAGTAGTCATCATTTGTATACTAGTAAGACTTATACATGTGTCCATGGCCCACACACATGTGTTGGAGCAATTAAAATTGGACACAAAATGGGTGGGACCAACTCAAGTCCACACGACTACAAGGCCAAAAATTGCATGATTTTCAACTTCCAATTATATCACTTTTTGTCCCAAATTTTCCTAAGTGTTCCATGCCAACAAATTCATGAGCAACTTACGTCTCAAAATAAAATCGAAGGTCAAAAATCTCGACTTTGCATCCCGGAATGGTTTTGGACCCTAACTTATCATAGTTAAACCGGATTGTCCCAATGCACAAAATACGGGACATAACATCCTCCCCCCCCCCTTTAGAACATTCGTCCTCGAATGTTAGATTAACACTTACGGGATCTTATAAACACTCGGGGAGTTTCTTTTGTAATTATCACAAGCGAGTTCATACATCAATCAGCATAACCAATTAAAGAGTTTAAATTAGCTGCACCCGTGTCTGGTGGGGCCTCCTGATCCTGTCCACGGGTCAACGCATATAGGCGGTTCGATGGACCGCCAGAACTGGAGGCTCCGCCACGGCCTCTCCCACGGCCGGCTGGCGTCGGTGTGCCCCGCCCCATCGGGCGCATAGCTACGGAAGGAGAAGACGAACCAGCAGCCGACTCAGTAATCTGGGCTGCACCACCTGGACCGCCCCTGTATGGACACTCTCGCATACGGTGACCCTGGCCGCCACAAGTAAAACAAGCACTGCGGGCACCCGTAACACTCTCCGGGATGCTGGCCCCCATAATAAGAACACCGAGGTATGGGTAGCCTCCCGCGGCCAGGAACCTCGGTCCACACGTGGCCGAAGCCTGGGAGCTGCGACCCGCTCCCGAATATCTGCACTTTGCCCCCTACCAAGAACCGTGTGCATTCGCCTTGGCCGGGGAGGATATCCGCGCTTCGCCGCCGAGGCCGCTCGCCTCGAGACTCCCCGAGAATATCCCGCGATCCGGCCTGCGGGGCTAGCACTATCATAATCCCTATCAGTGATGCCTAACGCGCCCCGTCCTCCATGCCCCGGGCGTGGGCACGTATACGGCAATATCCATGCACCGGGGCCGCCATCACCAAGTAGCTGTCAACGAAGTACTGGTCCAGCCCCACTATATATCGGTGCATCAAGGTGATCATGCCGCCCATATGCCGGCGCATATCCGGCCGCCGAATCGAACTCTAAACCGTACTCTGCGGACGCTCGCCCCTGCTTGCTTCAACAAGCCAGAATCCGCTTTCCACCCCGCCTCGCCCCCGGAGGTAGGAAATGGGCCGGAAGGCCTCTCGTAAACTCGCCCCAGCAGCTGGAGGGGCACCTCGCCTCTAGACAACATCCAAGACTCATACCAATTAGCCGCTACACCGTGTAACCGATAGATGCCATCTCGAAGCCGACTCGTCTCGGAAGCACTAATCAATCGCAAGCATGTACGTTGCATACGCCGGATGAACTCCGAGGGTCCTCTCTGCGAGCTTTGACCCGAAAAACTCTCGTGGGCCACAAAGCGTAAAATCACGAGCCCTCCGACTATCGCGCCCGTCTACACGACGATCCCCTACTCCTCGTCCGTAGACTCCGGCCTCTCGCTACCAATCGAGTCAAGAATCGTACCTCACGCATAGCCCCATCATCCGCCCCCGGGCCGGCCACGGAGGCGCGGCGCTCGAAACTCGTGGGCCGGCGGTGGGAGCCGCCCGTCCCGCGCCCCTCGTGGCCGCTCCAACCTCCTCGATACCGGGCAGTAGCAGAATCGGCCGTTTTGAGGCACGATATTTGGCTCAATCCGGGCACGAGCCCTAGTAGCTATCCGGCCCGGGCTCGGTCTCGGTCGCCGAAGACTTGCCCCGAGGCCTCGCGCCCGTGGGCCTTCCGGAGGCATCGGCGAAAACATAACACTTCGTCGGAGAAGGGTCATCCCGATAACACGGCTACGACCGCACGATCTAAGATCGAGAGAAAGATAACATCCTAAATGTCCGTAGCCTCGCGTTTATAGATGTGGTGCACAACACACCGATAAACAAGACTCTACTAGACACGGTCCGTAGACATTCGAGGACGACTGCTCGATACCACTTCGTCACGACCCAACCCCGTAGGCCTAACTAGTGCCCGAGCCGGGCACCCATACACGCTCGCCTAACCGCAGTTCGAAAGATACAAACGGCTCGTACATAAATTAGCATCAGACATGGCTCCACACTGACGCATACAAACATATACTACACAGAAGCCAGCAAGGCTATCATAATATATATAATGTAGCAAAGCATACATATACGCAGTCGACGAGGCTGCTACGGCGGATGGGCCCCCTAAACACAACTCACACAACGCGTCCGAACAAAATTGTTCATAACCCACATCTATGTCTACAGACCTCTAATACAGAACAACAGAATCAGATGACGGGACAGGGCCCCGCCGTACCCTGAGTAACCATAATCGTATACATCGGAAGAGTATATACCCAAAATATTGGCTCCAGAACAAAGGGAGCACTGCGAACAGACGAGAATGGAAATCCTACGCCGCGGATCACCAAAACGCGTATCCGTACCGCGGGCATGAAACGCGACCCACGAGAGAAAGGGGGTCGCACGGAATATGTGCGAGTATGCAAACGAGAAGTAAAGAAACGAAGTCATAATCGAAGTAAAGTGTACGAACGTGAGCATAATAACACAAATACAAATCATACATAAGCGATTACGAGAGACGAATATAACCATCGAATGCTCAAAATGCTTAACTTTTTTTTTTTGAAAAACATTTACGTCTTCATATACGAGAAAATAGAACATATCATATAAACGACGTTAACCTAATGCGAGGAACGTACGGCCCAATCCATAAATAAAATAATAGTGCGAGGAACGTACGGCCCGATCCATATATCATATAATAATAGTCTTGGGGAACGTACGGCCCTGATCCATAAATAAAATAATAGTCGCAGGGAACGTACGACCCGATCCATATATCATATCGTATCAGATTATCATATCATCAAACATCATATCACATATCACATATCACATACGGTCCGCGATGGGACCCGGCGGACAGAACGTGATCGCCACTCCATCTGGACGCCACAACACATCATACTTCAGAAGGTTTTATATCTCCGAACATCTCCGTCACACATCATAACATATATACACGGTACCCGGCCAGGGTCAAGGCGTGCGGTCACATCATACTTCGTATCACATCATACTTCGGAAACACATCATACTTAGAGAATAGTGCGCACGATAACAACCGCCCGGATCCGTGAAAGATGTAACAACAGAACGCAGGAGCAGAATCATAGATAGCCATATACATACAAATATTTATTACAAACTCAACATAATAACCAAAGCGAACTATTATTTCAAAACCAAGACAATAGTCAAATCAAATTTTCTCCGAATATTACTCGGGAACATGTCAAACCGAACTTCAGAAACCATAGTTATGCATCGGAATCATAAGTATACGAATCATTATTTCGGACTCAACGGACAAATATATAATCATGCTCGGGGTCGAAAGGTAGTCATATTGAATTCTTTCAAAAGCCATCGAATTATACGAGAAGAAGATCGCGGGATCCGGGACGAACGTCAACCCAATCCGGGCCCGCCTACGAAAATCATAGTCATCATATGTTATCGAATCATCATTACAAACACAGAAGATAAGTAAACTGATCGTACTTGAAATCGGAATAATAGTCATGTCATATCCTTTCAAAAATCGGCAGAAGTACATAAGGAAAGTCGCGGGGCCCACGGAAAGGTGTCGACTCAAGTCTGGCCCGCCCATGAAAATCATAGTCCTTATACGTCTAGAATCATATACGAGCATATCAAAGCCATCCGGTTAAATCCAGTGAAAGTTACGGACGTTCGTAGTTTTCGGGATCGTTTAGGACGAAACTCTTTTAAGAAAGAAAACCTAACTTTTATGCAACTTTTGAAAATCAATCATACAAAGACATATAAACCATAGCTTGTCCACATAAGGATGCCAACATCAAAAGAAAATACGACTCATAAACGTACTCGGATTTTTAAGAATAGAATTACCCCCGAAGCTCATAACATATCATAACTTAGCCATATCTAAGACATGCCAAAAGAAGGAAGGTAAGCTTTACATACCTTATCCTCCCTCGAAGCTAGTCCAAACTCAAACTTCGGGCTCTCTAAGATCTACAAATATGTCATAATATGCCAAACATTAGCTAAAGGTATTTAGGAATTCATTTCCAAACTAACACTTAATTCTACGGAAATTTGGGCAGCACTTCCCCTCTAAATAGACCAACCCCGAGAATTTAACTCGGCCAAATCAACAACAACAACAACAACAACCAACCTAGCAACATCAATAATCAATCTGAAAGGCAATACAACATTAATAACCCTCTTTTTTTCATCATTCAACAACTTTCAATATATTCAATTCAACGACTTGCATTCAAGCCAACATTATCGCTCATACATTCCAATACCAACCCAAACCCATACCAACAACATTCAAGAACATTTCAAACAATTCACACAATATTTCCAACAATCCAACAAAGGCTCCAATTTGCCCGAAAATAGTCCCCAAACCCGAGAACACTTCCACAACACATTCCTAACTTCTGAATCATGATTTGCATCAACAATCCACACTATAACGATATCATTCTCATAAATATACAAATTACATCAAATGTAAAATAACCTCCAATTCAGCCCACGTCACTTACGATATCAACTTGAGTCATTAAACGATCATTTCCAACATTGAATTCATAACGACGACGACTAAATCATTAAGCGATATTAATGCGTTCTTTGTCAAATAATATGACCCATATTCGGCTATCACCACACATGCGTATATTAGTGATTCTCATCCATTCTACACACTACAACAATTGAACATGCTACATAAGATCAATTCATCACCTCAACACAACACAACATACACACACCTCACACGGCTAACACACCATACACACGACCCACTTCCAACATGCCATATTTCATGATCTTCATCCATTTTAACATACTACAACATGCATACAACATTTATAACACATAAAACATAATTAAATCTCACCTTTCTTCTTCAACTCCACAATTTGCCTAGGGTTTGCAATTGACACAACGAATGATTGGATGACCCGAACAACACTTCCACGCTACTTAGGGACCTCAAATTAGTGGGTTTGCACCAAGGAAATATTTTTGGGCTCGCTAGAATTGGACCTCAATTTTCTATGGTCTTGGCCGAGAGCTCCCTTTTGCTCTTCAACTTCTTGTCTTTTTTTTTTCTAAGTGTTGGAATGATGAAGAATGAGCTAGTAGTCATCTTTTGTATACTAGTAAGACTTATACATGTGTCCATGGCCCACACACATGTGTTGGAGCAATTAAAATTGGACACAAAATGGGTGGGACCAACTCAAGTCCACACGGCTACAAGGCCAAAAATTGCATGATTTTCAACTTTCAATTATATCACTTTTGGTCCCAAATTTTCCCAAGTGTTCCATGCCAACAAATTCATGAACAACTTACGTCTCAAAATAAAATCGAAGGTCAAAAATCTCGACTTTGCATCTCGGAATGGTTTTGGACCCTAACTTATCATAGTTAAACTGGATTGTCCCAATGCACAAAATACGGGACATAACATCAACTATGGCCATGTCCTATTTGCCCTCAGTACTAATTCTATCTCGATAATTTAGCTCAAACCATCTTACACCTTTCCTTACTGTAACCCATAGTACAACCGCATTGTTATTACCGAATCCTTATTCTTCTTATCAAGTACCTACTTGGTCTCATTCTTAGTATACAATTATTCGTTATTGCATAACTAATCTTGTACCACTTGTATAAAGTATATTCGATCTTAGTCATAATCTTTCTCTCTAGTTCGTTCGCTTTTACAAGTCTCATTCATACTAAAGCTTGCTCGCCCTATTTGGTCATACTTCTTTCCTTTCCTTTAGTCACCCTTTGATTTTCTAATTTCCTACCACAGGAGATTTTCTATTCCCTCTCCTTTGTTCTTATAAGTCGCAATATCATTAGCGAACAACTCCACGTACCAACATCTTGGCCTTTAGTTCAGTGTAGCATCCTATCCTTTATAATATCACTTAAGTTATTCAATACCATCCTCTTGTCATACTCCTTTTCTTTATACACATCCACTTTCTAACATTATGTCATTCAAAGTCTCTACAAAAACTTCTTAACACTGGCTCAATTACCATCACGACTTTTATCCATTAATCAACGTTTTCGAGATCTTACTAACTTGTTTCGACGGTGGTCTCATTTGAAGTTTAAGCATTCATATCAATTATATTGCGTGTCAATTGTTTCCATCTCACCCTTGCATTTCTCTCACCTTCCCCGCCCCAAACTTATACCATTATACGATTATCTTTCCCAAAAACTACGTCTCTATTTCCCGATCTCAATTGGCGGCACTTTATTCGACGAAAAGTGTCCAAGGTTCTCTTGAAACACTATCATTATCCCAACCTATATCATCTGTTTCCTTTAATAAATTTATAATACATCATTTTGTTCAAGCCTACAGCCCTTGTCCTTTAGGGATTCCACTATTTTCAAGGTGAAGTCGTGTGCACGCGGCACTCGCTACGCCTTATGCCACTTTACTCTTGTTGAGTACCCGTCAATGCTTCTAACTTACTCAAAAACATATGAAGTTCATCTTAATAATGGTCTTATCTTTTATTATTTTGTGCACGAGGAGTCTTATGCTACCTCAAATGGTTCAATCGATTCGAGTTTTATCCCGATTCTACTAACGACAAGGGGGGATATATATGATAAGGTGGAGCACCGGATCTCATCAATGCATATACGTCTCGAGAGAAAATCGATAACCATACACCGTAACCACATTTGGTGACGTCTCTGATCACGTCTCTTTTGGCCAAAGCATATAGGTAGTTTGAAGGACCGCTAGATCCGAAAGCTCCGGGCCGCGGCCTCTACCGCGGCACAACGACGTCGGGTACCACCGCCGTAGGGCGCGTAGTTACGAAGAAGATGAACGAAAGAATCGACCCGATGAGGCCGAGTCAGTACCACCGGGACCACCCCATACGGACACCCTCGGCGATATGGCCTTGACGGCCGCAAGCAAAACAAGCACACAGCAAGCGAGGCGGCATTCCCGGTTAGGCGCGCCGCCGCGCCGAAGGCAGGCATAGATGGCCTCGTACGGCTCAAACCTGCACTCATTGCCGAACCGAAGCCACGGAGCTCGACCGGCTCTGAATACCTGTTTTAATCTCCTA
>NW_026726308.1:0-43712 GCF_029784015.1 Lycium ferocissimum | reverse complement strand
TGATAACGATATCCATAAGTGATTCAAAATGCATCCAACCACTAATAATTCCTTTCTACACAATTCGACGACATTTCATTTATATTCAAACAAACTACATACGATCAATTCAATACCAATACTCATATATTCGAGTACTAATCCGCAACCATTCACACATGATTTAAGAACGCTTTAAGCAATCCGCAAAATATTCAAAACATTCCCAACAATGTACTCCTATACCGATGTTTGTATATACTTCTTTATTTTCGTATATACATAGTATGACAACAAACACAACGACAACAACTACGGCCAATCCCACGATATTCCAGCCCCCAAAACAATTCATAATAACCACCAAACAGCCCATATGATAACAACAATAATTTATCCGATTTCCCGCAATTAATTTCGTAGTTCCCATGTCACAATTTAGCTATACCGGGATGAATTTAAATATATCTAGTAGAGGAGAATTCTTACCTCATATGCCAAGAATTAATCTTCTTCCACCTTACCTCACTTCGAAGAAATCCCGGCTTAATAACACAAAAAAATGGAACAACGAGATCGAAGCGGTGCGCGAAATCCATTACAAAATCAAATAAAGTAGTCTTCGTACATGCACGTTACTGTTTTGTAACAGCATAGATGCATCACCTTCTTT
Source organism: Lycium ferocissimum (assembly GCF_029784015.1). Classification (NCBI taxonomy): domain Eukaryota; kingdom Viridiplantae; phylum Streptophyta; class Magnoliopsida; order Solanales; family Solanaceae; genus Lycium; species Lycium ferocissimum. The sequence goes on along the minus strand of NW_026726308.1, from coordinate 43,060 downwards.
ACTAGAATATTAATCACCATTGATTACTAAGAAAAAAAAAAAGAAGGTAGGTTTCTAAAAATAAAAGGAGCAATTGATCGTTGTTGCTGCCATATGAAATTTTTTTGCCAATTAACATATATAGATGATTGCTGCACACTTCTATTCTTTCACCAAAAAATGATACGTATAAAATGATCCCAAATGAATCTTGGTGGATAGTGGGGTCCACCCACTTATATATTTCCATGTTCATCAACCACATATCCAAAAACGTGTCACTACCAAGTCCTCCACATAGATTAGTCACTCTTTTTCTTTAATTGCCATGGTCCCACATGGACAAGACAATTTGTTTACACTTATCCACTTAATTATAATTAATACCATAATTTATTCCGCACTCTCCCGCTTTATTCCAACATTTAATCAATTACACATATAATTAATTTCTTGATCTCGATTCACTTAAATATTGATCACCTTTAACATACTCCATATACCCATTCTGACCATGATATAACACTAGGCCATAGCCATTTTATTGCTGTCACATAAAATATTATTTTCAATCATCGTCGTCACATGCTTTTCATCTTAAATAATTTTGGGACTTCATTCCTTGTATACACCGAGCTCTTGATTTTCGTCCTTGGATATAATCGAATTCTCCGGGCTCGGGTAAATTTTGCTCATGTTGGACGATTAAAATTTTCTAGTCCAAAAATACGGAATATTATAATTTGGACCGTATTTCATTAAATAAATTTCGAACCTCGACAAAACTTATTTTCTTAGATTGGTTTACCTTCAAATCCTTACGATACATGTGTACTATCAGTTTAACCACCTATAAGCTTGGGGGATAACCTCGTGTCCGTTAGTAGTGTCATTTCACTCGCACGCTTTCCGACGTACGAAAATACGGGATGTAACAATATTAATATCGGGGATTAAAAGTCCTTGTCTCATATCCCAAAAATAATCTTGTCCTTGGATTTATGTTGATTAGCTTACGAATAATCCGTCGTATAAAAATACGGGATATAACATCCTTCCCCCCTTTAGAACATTCGTCCTCGAATGTTGAACCAGACCTGCACTCCCAATACTTTCTCAAGTGTTCTTTTTATTGAATAATGCCCTTAGCATGCCTCTTTCGTTGGTCGATTCTCTTCATTTTATTATAACGCATTCCAGATCTCTAAGTAACCATTCCCGTAATATTTCCCCTTGCTCTTGCCTCTCGAGGTAATAATTCCACGTCGTTCTTTACTCTTTCCTCTTTATTTCGCGATTGGTTGACAGTTGCATTGCGAGCTCGTCTGCTGAAATCTTATTCTCTCCCTGGTGCACTTAGTCATAACTCGACTCCTTCTCCTTCTATAAGTTTACTCCCTTAAGATGTATCATCCACTTTTTCTTACCTCTTGATCTTTACATAAGATTTTATAACACATAGACGTCCCTCGTTGATTTATTAGACTTTACAATCCTTGGAGTATTTCATGCCTCTGGTAACCTGTAGACCCTTCCATGAGACTACGAATAAAATGAAATTTTCCAAGGTGTAACATTATTTTACTTTAATAACCTTACATTGCTCTGTTGTTCCAGTCCATATACCGGAACCTTCGGCCTCGTGTATCCCTTTTCGACTTCTTTAAAAGACTTTAACTGTCGCTCTAGCTTTAGCTCTTAATCTCAATCTTTAGAGTTGGCTATCAAGTAGCGCTGGAGTTCCCTCATATAACAACTTTACATAGCTGCTCCGTGCTGTAACTATCATCAACTGGTATCATTCTGAAAGAATTTTGATTTGACATATAAATTCACTGTCATCCAGTAATCAGCTTGTTCTGATTGTCTTGCTTAAACCATTCTATGATTCTCTTAACCCAGCTTGTAACACTCTAGGCGCATTATCTCGTGTCGTCTCTTTTTCTTTAATTCAAACTCTTCTATTGCCTCTTTACTCCTTTCCTTAATATATCCAAAATGTCATAACCGCATTGTTATTACTGAATCCTTACTCTTCTTATCAAGTACTCGCTTGGTCTCATCCTTAGCATACAGATTTTCGTAAGTTGTATAGCTATCCTTGTGCAACTTGTATCAAGTATATTCAACCTTAGTCATAGTCTTTCCTTTTCCTGGTTCATTCTGCTTACATATCTTATTCGTACTAACCTCCGCTCGTAGCCTATCTTGTCATACTCCTTTCCCTTCCTTTGTTCACTCTTTGGTTTTCTCATTTCCTACCATAGGAGATCTTCTATTCCCTCTCCTTTGTTACTTATAAGTCGCAATATCATTAGCGAACAACTCTGTAGCCAACATCTTGGCCTTTAATCTAGTATAGCATCGCTATCCTTTATAATATCTCTTAAGTTATTCGATACCCTCCTCTTGTCACACTCTATCTTCTTATACACATCCACTTTCTAACGCCATGCCATTCAACGTCTCAAAAAAAAAAACCTTCTTAACACTGCCTCAAATACCACCCTGACTTCTATCCATTTATTACTGGCTTTCGGATCTTATTAACTTATTTCGGCAAGGGATCTCACTTGAAGCTTAAGCATCCATATCATATATATCGCAGTGTCGATTGTCTCCATCTTGCACTTGCATTTTTCGCACCCGCTTCCCCCCTTAAGGGTGTACTTATATCATTATCCGTTTATATTCTGCCCTATATCCATGTCTTTTCCCCTCTGATGTATAACTTGATTATCCACGTACGAAACCTTAACAAAATCACGAAGCGATGGGAACCTCTCCATATATATAGTGCAAAATCTCATCTGATAATTTATATTCGAGTAATGCGACCAATGTAGCAACTCATCCAAGGCCACATTCCACTTACTCCAATCACTAACTACTTGGTACTTGTAGTCGTTCCAAATCCTTAATTGGATGGCATCTATATTCTGATGATAAGTATCCAATGTCCTCTTAAAATAGTATTTTTATCCCAACCTATATCATCTGTTTCTTTTGATGAATTTATAATACCCGTTTCTTTCTCAAACCCACAGCACAGCCCTTGTCCTTTAAGGATTCCACTGTTTCTTGAGGTGAAGTCGTGTACGCACAGTACTCCTTTATACCTTATGCCCTTTCACCCTTGTTGTCGTACTACACCTTTAAGTTCATAACTATGTATTCCCTTTTCGTTCCATATTCGCACTCATTTAATTACGTCTATCTCGGGTGCTTCCTTTAGTATCCCCTCACTATACTTATCCAGTCTACGTCCATCCTTCTTTTCTGCGCACGAGGAATTTCATAATACCTCTATGTCCTTCGGAAAATACTACACCTACATAGTCCATTTCTCATTTTCAAATCATATTCTGTTCATTCCTATTTGTTCTTATCATGCAGTCTTTTCCTAGCACTCGTTCTACATCATTGCTCATCTTTCCATAGTTTGGTCCTTCACAGTTCCATCGCTGATATTACTCGTGTTCTTGGCTACACATGTCATCATCTATTACTGCACTGTTATGTCGCCCGCTTTTCCTTTCATCTCCTTCTTCCAATTAACCCCTTCTTCTTTTGTGCTCGCTATCATTTTCGTTATCTCACAATCTCTATTCTAAACTCTCCCTATAGAAGAACTTCATAAATCCCTCTCTCTTTTTTTTGATCCATAACTCACCTTTATACTTTAGTCACATAGATCACGTCATATCCTTTAGTCGCTTCCTCGCTAGGCTTTGCTCATTTTCATAACAATCCTTATTATGTTCACATAATATCCTGTGCGCAATCGATCTTATCCTTAATATCTCACAAGCTGCATTATCAACACATTCATATCCGTCGCAATTCTTTTTTTTCCTCTATATTCTTGTCTCAATCATACTATTATTTCTTCTAACTATAAACTCATCATAATTTATCCCTGCTTATCAATTCAGTTGGTACCTTAATATAACGCTCTATCAAGATTTACCAAACTCTTCTAAGTCATCTCTTAATATCACAAGCCCTTTTCAAATTCTTTTACCATATCGATATCGACCTCCTAATTACCATTACCATCAATCCAGCCGTTAACTTATTTCTCAAGGTCAGCCGTACTTGCAACTTAGTCAAATCCTATCCTTACTGTTGACACGACCTTTCAAAGCATATCACAAACCCATATCTCATTCTCTTTTTATTTCTGAGAAAATTTCGGCAGAGTTTCTTCTATATTTCTTGCTATCTCGGAACACCTTGCACGTATAGAAATACCAACAATGCCTCGCGGGGCCAATATATATATATATATATATATATATATATATATATATATATATATATATATATATACATATCATATCATATCATAGCCACACAGGGCTCCCAATATTAACAACAATATGAAAATGATGGACTTACCTCGTATGTCCAACTCGAACTGCACCTGTTACTTTTTCCTGTCCATTTTTTTTCTTCAAATTTCTTTAACTTTACATTTCAATCATGCTTCAATACCTTACCCGACATATATCTTTCGTGCCTTTGCTTACCTGCGTTCTTCGGAACTCCCAATATCGTCAAACACTTTCTTCTGTCGATGTCGTCCTTCCGCTGAAATCAAAAGTTAGTACAAGGAATCTCATTTCCTATGACTTGTCTCTATCGCACGATCTAAGACAGAAGAAGGGTCACTGATTCCTAAATGCCCCGCAGCCTCCTGTTTATAAGTGGGGCCGGCTTCACACCATAAACAAGACTGCTTGGGACACGGTCTGTAGACAATCCGAGGATGAACCGCTCTGATACCACTTCTGTCACGACCCAACCCCGTAGGCCGCGACTAGTGCCCGAGCTGGGCACCCGAACACACCCATGAACCAGAAACAACATACAAATGATTATACATATACAAAGGTCAGACGTCAGATCATAGCTGGCATAACCAGATCGTATACATACAGAAGAGTGAAACGTCGCCCCAAATCTGTCACAAACACATACATACATATCGTAGTCACAACTTTCAGCAGAGGTCCAAAAATACGGAATATTATAATTTGGACCGTATTTCATTAAATAAATTTCGAACCTCGATAAAACTTATTTTCTTAGATTGGTTTACCTTCAAATCCTTACGATACATGTGTACTATCACTTTAACCACCTATAAGCTTGGGGGATAACCTCGTGTCCGTTAGTAGTGTCATTTCACTCGCACGCTTTCTGACGTACGAAAATACGGGATGTAACAATATTAATATCGGGGATTAAAAGTCCTTGTCTCATATCCCAAAAATAATCTTGTCCTTGGATTTATGTTGATTAGCTTACGAATAATCCGTCGTATAAAAATACGGGATATAACATTTCAGTTGTGTGGGATCATGGTTAAGACTCGTTCGTTGTGAGTGTTTCTTGAGAAATGGGAAAGATGGTACAAGGAGTTAAATAATCTCCATGTTTTTAGAAATGGGTTGCTTGGATGTGGCAAAAGTGCATTTATGGCTTAACAAGAGTATTTTGTTTGATGATTTAATCGGTTTTGGTAAAAATTTCAACTTCCACAAGGCATTATGATGGTGTACGTGGCACGAGTGTATGTTACACCTCGTAGTTTTGTACGTTGAGATTCATTAGGTGTTAGCTATGTAATTGTGGATACTTGAGTACCTTCTAGGATATATGAGATTATACGTGCCTACTTTGTGATCATGAGGATTTAAGTTCACGTAATAAGCTAGGGAAGGATAAGAGGGCAAGTGGATTGGGGAAATTAGGTTTGTTGGAACTTTGGAGAAAAGACGGGGGACAATTTTGGTCCAACTTGGAGAAATAATATCTATTAGTAAATGAAAATTTTTAAGGTAAAGTAAAAGCCTAAATTGAAGTTCAGGACGTCTAGTTTCCAACGCAACAAACCGCGCATCAATCCAACATCGGAATCAAACGTTATGAGCATTTTAAGAGAGACCACTAGGGAAGGGAATAACCTTGCGCGAACGCGTCTGGGAGTTGTGCAAACGCGCCCCAAGGTGGCGCGAACGCACTGAGCAAATTCTAGGTCGTGCAACCGACTCTAGAACATTATATAAAGGGGTTTACCCTCTCATTTCTCATCAAAACACCCACAAACCCCCTTAAAATACTCTAGAAATCAACTTCCAACCATCAATTTTTAACGCGAATTAAGTATAATCTCCGAATTTAGGTTTGGACAGCGTATAGTTGCAACTATAATATCGTATTGTGAGGGATCTTGGCTTGGATTCAAGGCAGATATTAAAGATATTGCAGTCCTAGCGGGAGTAAAGTATGAATCTTCCCTTATTGATATTGATTTAGGTTTATTTATGAAGGTCGAGCTTTAAATGATTGCATAACGAATTTGTTAGTTGAGAAATTGGATAAACATCATGTGGGATGTTTAATGGAATATTTTGGTATTGGTGATGATGTTATTGGTGTTAGTGTTGTTGTTGTTGTGTTGGTTGTTGGTATTGTGATTTCGAGCTAGGGATATAAATAGGGGAGATGCTGCCCAAATTTCGGCAGATTCTAAAAGGATTTAATTTGAAGACTTAAGATAAGCATATGACGATAAACCTAACGGTAGTATGAATTCTCTTGAATGTAGATTTACGAGCTTCGGAGAATAAGTGTTAAATAGTAGAAGACCAAACAGGTATGTTAAGGCTATCCCTTATTTTCATTGGCATGATTTCTACTATTGAGCCACCTTTGACTATTCGCACCAAGATGTGCTATTCATGAAGATTATACTCAGATTACCATAACCCTATTGTAATATTGTTATAATCCTCTCCAGTTAAGGACGAGTATGAGAATAGTTGGGTTATATAAGATGATAGAATGACAAAAGGAATAACTAGTGTACATGTTGTTTACAGGATATTATGTTGCCTTCAAGTTATCATTATATGTTTGTTGTTGCCTGGCCTATGAGCCATGGATTTGATTATACCTGACCTACGGGTCATGGAGTTGATTATACCTTACCTACGGGTCATGGAGTTGATTATACCTAACCTTCGGGTCATAGAGTTGATTATACCTGACCTTCGGGTCATGGAGTTGATTATACCTGGCCTATCAGATATGGTGTTATCTATGCCTAACCCTCGGGTCATGGAGTTATATCTATAGAGTTATGTTATCTTGCCTCGGATGAAACGCAACCTAAGTAGAGTACCTCCAGATGTTTTTTTGAAATATCCAGAGTATAGCTTGTTATTTATTTCAGTTGTTACCTTGCCTTACGTATTCGGTACATTATTCGTACTGACGTCCCTTTGTCTGGGGGCGCTGTATTCATGCCTGCAAGTACTGATCGACAGACTGATAGACCTCCCGAGTAGGCGGCATCGGATATCAGCTAATTGGTGAGCTCCTTTTTTGCTCGGAGCTCCTTTCCAGGTCCTTGGAGTCTCTCCTTTTGATTTATGATTTTATGGTACAGTCACACATTTCCTAGAGGCTTGTAGACTGGTCCTGTATGTATATAGTGTGTTTGTGTGATAGCCTTGTCAACATGTATATGTATGTTTGGACACTGTTGGCTTTGTATGATCATAGCAGCCTCGTCGGCATTGCTCAGTTGTATATACACATTTTGTGTATGCGTGAACAGTTCAGACGAGATAGTTAGTATCTATATATATGTATATCCAGATCGCGATTTGTGGGTATTATCTGTGTGCAGGTAGGCCTTACTGGTTTAACCTGGGGATTACTCGAGTTCCAGATTTAGAATGGTTCGCTCGGGCCTGGTTTGGCTTCGGGTGCCGGTCACGTCACTCCGAAATTGGGGCGTGACAAACTTGGTATCAGAGCAGGTATATCCTACAGAGTCTACAAGCCGTATCTAGTAGAGTCTTGTTTATAGATATTTTGTGCACCACATCATATAAACAGAAAGCTACAGGGCCTTTAGGAGTTGGTTACCCTTCTTCCAGATCTAAAACGTGTTGTAGAGCCAAGTCATGGGAGATTTGAGTTCAACTTACTCTTCCATGTGTTGTGCCACGGCTATGTCGGTGACTAGGAAAGGCCGCCAGCTAACCGAGAGGTGATACGGCGGTGGTGAGGGGAGCGATGAGGGGCACACCGACGGTGAGGGCCCGGCCGAGCCGGTGAGATCCTATCCTAGCCATCATCGATGACTCCACCACTCTAGGAGCTCTCGAGGGACACAGTACCTCCAACACCCCCTCCCGCACCAACGGACCCGAGGATCTCGCCAAGAAATGGTGCACTTATTAACCCGTTGTGATGACACGAGAGCACCTAGAGCGGTGGACCGGCCGATGGGTCCCACAGTTTGAGGGTTCGTGAGTTTTTAGCACTTGACCCTCCAGATCATTCAGGGGTTAAGCGGAATGAGGATCCGCAGAACTTTATTGATAAGGTTTAGCGTATTTTCAGGGTCATCCATGCTACTAAGACCGAGGCAGTAGAGTTAGTGACTTTTAGACTTTGTGATATAGCGGTCTTATGGTATGAGCGGTGGGAGCATGCCAGAGGTCCTGAGGCACCTCCTGCGTGTCCTAGTTTTTAGAGGCCTTTCTTGATCATTATTTACCATTGGAGGTACGAGAGGCGAGGTTAGATCAGTTCTTGACTGTGCAGTAAAGTAGTTCCAGCGTCCGAGATTATTGCCTCTGATTTGATTCTTTGGCCAAATATGCTCCGTCCTTCTTTGATTCATCGAGGGCTAGGATTCACAGGTTCATAACGGGTTTGCACCCCAACTATGTTGAGGCTTGTACCACTGCGGCGGTGAATGATAATATGGACCTTGCTCGTATCCAGGCCTTCGCGTATAATTGCGAGGATCGTAGACTTCAGCGGCGGGTGGCTGAGAGCATGGAAAGGGAGTATTATAAGAGGGCTAGGGCCACTGGTCAGCGAGGTGAGAGTAGGGGGAGTTTCAGACCCTAGCGCCAGGGTATGCCATTTAGGCCACCATCAGCTCAGACTCAAGAATACGAATCAAGGTATTAAATTCCATCTGGGCCAGGTGAGAGCTCCCGTACGTCAGGGTCACAGCAGCAGAGGAGCTCAAGATGGAGCAGACCAGCGCCACAGGCATGTGGTAATTGTGGTAGAGCCCATCGCGAACGTTGTCAGTTTGGGTCGAATGCTTGCTTTAGTTGTGGTAGCCTGGACCACTTTGTCCGAGACTGTCCGCATAAGGGACCGGGTGGTATGGCTCAGCTGACGGATTCTATAACAGGATCATCCACATCCATGCATCCCCCTGGGCACGGCCCTCAGTCTTCTGCTGGTAGAGGCAGAGGTAGGGGAAGAGATTCTGGTGCAGGCGGTGCTCAAAACTGCATTTATGCTTTAGCAGGTCATCAGGACTTGGAATTCTCACCAGACGTTATAACAGGTACGCTGACAGTCAGTTCATATAACATTTATGCGTTAATAGATTCAGGGTCCAATTTGTCCTATGTCACTCCACTTATTGCGGGAAAATTTGGTATAGCACCAGAATTGTTAAATGAGCCATTATATGTGTCTACACCTATTGGTGAACCTGTTATCGCTAGAAAGATTTATCGTGGTTGTTCCATAGCTGTTTTTGGTCGTCAGACCATAGCAGATCTCATAGAATTGTAGATGGTCGATTTTGATGTTAATATGGGAATGGATTGGTTAGCTTCTCTTAATGCTAATGTGGGGTATTGGTCGAAGACTATCACGTTCCACGTCCCGAGAGAACCAGTTTTGGAATGAAAAGGTAATACGGCTTCGCCGCGAGGTAGGTTTATTTCCTATCTCAAGGCGAAAAAGATGATTTCGAAGGGATGTATCTATCATATAGTTCGAGTCCAGGATACAGAAGCAAAACCACCAACTCTTCAGTCCATTCCTGTAGTTAATGAGTTCCCAGATGTGTTCCCAGACCAGCTTCCAGGTCTCCTTCTAAGCGAGAAATTGACTTCCTTATAGATGTACTACCAGGTACTCAGCCGATATCCATCCCTCCTTATAGGATGGCCCCTGCTGAGTTGAAGGAGTTGAAGGAACAGTTGAAGGATCTATTGGAGAAGGGCTTTATCAGACCTAGTACGTCACCGTGGGGAGCCCCAGTATTGTTCGTAAGAAAGAAGGACTGTTCACTACGGATGTGTATAGACTATAGCCAGTTGAATAAGTGATGATTAAGAATAAGTATCCACTTCCTAGGATAGATGATTTATTTGATCAAGCGCGTAGGGTGCTCGATAATTCTCGAAGATAGACTTGAGATCAGGTTATCACCAGGTCAGAATCAAAGGGAAGGCCATTCCGAAGACAGCATTTAGGACTAGATGTGCTCATTTCAAGTTCCTCGTTATGTCTTTCGGGTTGACTAATGCCCCAGCTGTATTCATGGACCTAATGAATCGTGTGTTTAGACCCTTTCTAGACCTGTTAGTGATTGTGTTTATAGACGACATTCTAGTTTATTCCTGATCAGAGACTGAGCATACAGATCATTTGCGGGCGGTACTTAGAGTCCTTCAGGACCAGAAGTTGTATGAGAAATTCTCCAAATGCAAATTCTGGCTAAACTCTGTGGCTTTTCTAGGCCATATTGTTTCAGATGAGAGCATTAAAGTGGATACTCAGAAGATAAAGGCTGTGAAGACTTGGCCCGACCTATGATGCCGATGGAGGTTCATAGTTTTCTGGGTTTAGCAGGGTATTACAGAAGATTTGTAGAGGGCTTCTCTTCTCTTTCTGCCCCATTGACGAAGTTGACTCAGAAGGCAGCCAAGTTCCAATGGACAGATGCTTGCGAGCGGAGTTTTTAAGAATTAAAGGATAGGTTGACTTCAACACCAGTTCTAGCACTTCCAGAGAGATCCGAGGGCTATGCTGTCTGTTGTGACGCTTTGAGGGTCGGATTGGGTTATGTATTGATGCAGCACGACAAGGTGATTGCTTACGCTTCTAGACAACTCAAGAAGCACGAGAAGAACTATCTGACTCACAACCTAGAGTTAGCAGCCATGATTCATGCACTTAAAATCTGGAGACATTACTTATATAGCATTCACCGCCGACATCTATACAGCTCATAAGAGTCTTCAGTACATTTTCAAGCAGAAGGAGCTAAACTTGCGGAAGAGGTGGTGGTTAGAATTGCTGAAGGATTACAATGTTGATATTTTGCACCACCCAGGGAAGGCGAATGTGGTAGCAGATGCCCTCAGCCGCAAATTTATGGGTAGTTTAGCATATCTGCGGGCTGGAAAAAGGGAGGTTGCTCATGAGCTTCTTCAGCTAGCCAACTTGGGGGTTAGAGTAATAGATTCGGGAGATGCAAAAGTCACTATTTAGACTACGATCACATCATCATTAGTGGCCGAAGTGAAAATGCGCCAGCATGAAGACCCTTCATTGACCCATTATGTCACACCCCACCCTTGGTAAGGCGTGATTGGCACCGGTACCTTACGAAAACCGAGCGAACCAACTTATAACTTACATCCTTCGTGTCTCAAATGGAAACAATAGGATCAAGAGGCTAAATACAAATATAGTATCATGCATAAGTATATGTACATTAGACCCATGATGCCGACATTACTATCGTCACACTATGACTAAGTTGTACACAGGAACTGTCTGCAAAGCCTCTATGAACATGACTGAAGTATACAAGTCGGGACAGGGCCCCCGACATACCCTGAACGAAAATCATACATACATATATATATATATATATATATATATATATATATATATATATATATAGCGGTGCTCCGGGGAAGAAGTGGAGCTCACCAATCAGAACTGGTACCTGAAGACAGCCTATTATGGAAGATCCTTGTCTCGTCTATCTACACCTGTGGGCATGAACGCAGCGTCCACAAGAAGGGACGTCAGTACGAGCAATGTACTGAGTATGTAAGGCATGAATAGTAACATATTAAGAGATACCAAACATGGAAAATAATATAATGAACGTATGAAGATAAAGTAATATAAAAGGGATCAACCTGTGCCTCTAAATGCCCTTTTAAGGCGAATGTCGTGCACGCTTAGCGTTTTAAGAATTTTTCCATACATATCCATACATATATAATATCTTGTCCGGTCGTTAAGGCGCGGTAATATAAATATAGATATATATATTTATATACATATAGCATCTTACGTGGTGTTATCTTACCCAGCCATGTAGGCTCGGTATTATCTTACCCGGCCCTTTCGGGACTCGGTGTTATCCCCAACTGATCAATGGGATGCAATGCATACATACATACATACACATATACATAAAAATGCATAACTGAAATCAACATCATCATTACCATTATCATTATCACTATATCTTCCTTAAGATCAACTTATCTTAAGGTGAAGTTGACGATGTCATGTAAGTCTAAAGTTAATCATGAACTTAGATAGCATTAGAAATAGAATCGTCATCGCTATATCTCACCTCGAAAGAACAAGTATTATGAGGTGCGATCAATCTCAAAGAATAGTCTCAAGATTATGAATAAGCTCAATAATATCGTAAGGATCAGGAGATTCATAGGCTTCTAGCATTTGTGGAAGTAAGGATATTATGGATATGGCACAAAGGTTTATGACAAAAGAATCATGCCTTTAGAAAGAAAGGGCTTAGCCTTAACATACCTTTTTGGTCGCCTAAACTTTAACTATTCAACACTTGGCCTCCCAGGCTCGTAAATCTATATTCAAGAAAATTTATACTATTGTTAGACTCATCTTCATAGGCCTGTCTTAAGCCCTCAAACTAACTCTTTCTAGAATCTCTTTGAAATTTAGAAGATCTCTCCCCTATTTATATGCCTAGCCCGAAATTATAATTCAGCACCCAACAACAACAACAACAACAACGACAATAACATCATTTTCAACACCAATATGTACCATAAAACATCCCACACGATTTTAACGATCTTTAACTGATACCATTTTAACGATCTTTAACTGGCTAAAATCATAAATATAAAAGTGCGGAAAATAAAAGAAAACACTTACAAAAGCTTGAATCTTTTATTCAAACATTGAAAGCTTTTTAAAGGGAAATTTACATTAGGGGAGAGGAGGAGTAATATTTCGAAGTGGGTTGATTTTCGAATGCCTTTCTAATTACAACTTGAGAACACTTATATAGGCCTCTGTAAATGATTAACATTCCTAGGATGTTTACACTTGACGGCTATCTTTAAAGATGCCTTTCTTCTTTTGAAAAGTTGGGCGGCTACTTTTGTAAAGTTATCTACAACTTGTCTTCTTTTGAAAAGTTGACGAATTTCTTTTGTAAAGTTTGTCGGCCACTTTTCCTTGCTTCTTGCCTTCTACTTTTCTGAAGAGGCAACCTTATCTTAAGTCGTAGTCAAGATATGCTTGGGTCAATCCTTATGGGTCCAACATATCACCATTGTCACTTGTTGAGGATGAAGCTGTATCCAGCAATTCTTGAATTTCCAGTGGATCTGCTTCGTCTAGTTTATTCAAAGCTTGTAGTAGCTTCTTCTTAAGATCTGCTTTGGATTTTGTTGATCCTATTCTGCTGCTGGTTGATGGTTGTCTTGATTTTTGCTTTTTATCTTTAGGAATCCATCCTTTTATTTTTATATTTTTTTTAGATGTTTAATCATATATACTTCAGTTATATCAAATGACCAACTGATAATATAAGATATTCTCTTAGCAACATAATATTTGCATAATTTAATATGCTCTGGTAAAGTAGAGATTCCTTGCTCTATTTGGAAGGTCTCATAATGTTTTTGGAAGCTTCTGGGCATGGTAAGCTCATCACCTTCAAATCTTTTCCACCAGGTCATAAAACATCTTAGGATAATGGACTTGGAAAAGCTGATCGTATTTTACAAACCGTATGGGTGATGGGTCGTAAGTACATGAAGTTGTATCATCTTGCTTCATAATTGTAATAATTATAGGTACGGGGCCTATGTTGTTCTGATAGAATCACTGGTGTGTGTAGATGGTCAACACTCCATTGAAATGGACCAATGACCTCATTAATGGTGAATTTTGAATATTCAATACTGTTATATTCCGTAATTTGTACGTTGGGACAATTTTGGGACGAGTCGTACATAAGTATTATTGGCATGGAATATTAAGGGCAAGCTTGGAATTTGGAAATTTTCATTATGCATGACTTCTTGGAAAAGTCAAGTGACCGTGGGACCCATCCATGGTTGGCCAATTATTTTAAGCCATGAAGATGTACATGTGTTCATCTTATATTTTGTAAGGGCTAAGTATGCACATGGACAAAGATGACAAGGCAAGACAAGTTATTCATCTTTGATAACTTGGAAAAATTCTAGAAATTTGGAGAAAAGGAAAAAAAAAGAAAAAGAAAAGAAAAAGAGAGGTATGGCCGGTCATGTGCCTCTATATATATATATATATGAGCCATGACCAAACAAGATAATTCATCATTCATAAGCTCTAGAAAATTCAAGAGAAAGAAAGGAAAGAGAGAGAGTTCGGCCAGGGGCTGGCCGAACACGATCCATGGAAAGTGAGAGGAAAAAAATAATTTCTTGAAGCTTTTCAACTAATTGGAGGGTCCTCTGCAATGTGGGATAGTTGTTGAATAAGAAAACCATCCGTTCTTGCAAGTGTTGTTCTAGCCGAGAGGAAAACTAGTGCTAAGGTAAGGTTCAATCCTTTCTTGCATGTGTTATGGACTTTTGAGCATGTTGTAATGTGTTGAAATGAACAAAATTCATGAAATGATGATGTTGATGTTGTGACCGTGAATATGGGCTGTTTGGTATGGCAAGGGATGAATCAATTTTATTTAGTATTTTGGGTTATTGTTGTTGTGAACTTTATGATGATAATGAGAGTTTAATGGCTCATGTTGAAGGTGAAATTGTTGTGGGCTGTTTGGAGATCAATATGATTTTAATATAGATTCTTGTGTTCATGAGAATGGTGATCGTTAGCATGCGGATTGTTGGTGTAGTTCATGAATTAGGAATAATGAAATGTGTTGCCATTGCTCTTATGGAATATGGTAAGTTTCGGTTGGCATTACATGTTGGCGGAACTGTTTGGATATTGTGTGGATTGCTTGAAATGTTCTTGAATCTTGTTTGAGTGGTCTTGGGTTAGAATTTGAACGTATGATCATTGAAGTTAGTTTGAATGTATGTAGTTGAATGGAAGATAAATGGAATGTTGACGAGTTATGTAGAAAAGACTTGTTAATTCTAGAATGTGTTTTAAATCGATTATTGATGTTGGTAGTGTGATTGTTGGTATGGTTGTTGTTGATTTGGCCGAGTTGAATTCTCGGGGATGTTGGGATATAGGGGAGATGCTTTGCCCGAATTTACGTAAATAAGTGATGGCTTGGAATTGGGTTCTTCGACGCTTATGACTAATGTTCGGTGTCTAATGATATTATTGTAGATCGTGAGAAGCCAAGGCTTAGAGTTTGACTAGCGTAGGAAGCGAATAAGGTATGTAAAGCTCAACCTTTCTTTCTTTGGCATGTCTTAGTTAAAAGTAAGTTATGACAGTCTTGGGAAGTAACTCTATTCTTGCAATCGAGCATGTATGATTCTTATTTGTTTCTTGATATTCGTATCCTTAACGTAGTCGAATTATGGTTCTTATGTTTTTGTATGACTAAGTTTCAAAAAGTTACATAAAAGTTTTGTTTTCAAAAGAGTTTTGTTCTTAAATGATTCCGTAACTACGAACGATCGTAACTTTCATCGAAGGGCTCGGATTGCTACGATATGTTCATAGATAGTCCTAAAGTGAATAAGGTAGTAACTTTCCGGCGGACTCGGATTGGTTTGACGTATGACTATGATCCCTACCGTCTTTTGATATGCTTATAATGTTTGTTATGTTTTTGAGTAGTGTCGAAAGATATTTGATATAACTTTTGTCCGATTTTCAAATGACGACTAGCTTTGATTACTTCGTTGAGTCTTTGATAATGTTTTATGTGCATATGGTTTCTCGCTCTCTTGCTCGTGCCAAGCTCGATATGTCTTTCAGCTGCGTCCCAGGCGAGAATAATGTATTCGTGCGGTTCCTTTGCATTATTCACCGCGTCCCCTCGCTGGGGGGCCCCAGCACGTTATATATATATGATGATTTGGGGGAGGTGGCCGGGATGGCATATGATGATTCCCTTTTCGCGTCCTCGGCACAGGCGGGGCTCGTTACATGTAGCGTATGCGTATGATGATTTTAATTACCGCGTCCCTCTTTAGAGGGCGGGAGCACGTAATATGTACATATGATGATTTTATGATATCGACATGCATGATTTATGTTTTAAAAAGTTTTATGATTTTCTTTACTCTTTACTTCGGTATGATCCGCTTACTATATTTCATGCTTTACATACTCGGTACATATTCCGTGCGACCCCGCTCTTCGAAGTGCGTTTCGTACGCGCGGTACGCCCGAGATAGTGAAAATAGTAGTAGAAGATGTTCATTGAAGTTAGCGAAAACTCCATTTTCTCCCGAGTCTTTGCCCGGTCGGTATTATGTTATGGTATCGTATTCGTATTGCAGAGACTTTACACGAACGGTGTCGTGTATATATAGTATGTCGACTTTGTAAGCGACTCATCGCTTCGATGTATTGTGATGTGTTATTTTAC
The DNA here is from genome assembly GCF_029784015.1 of Lycium ferocissimum. NCBI lineage: Eukaryota > Viridiplantae > Streptophyta > Magnoliopsida > Solanales > Solanaceae > Lycium > Lycium ferocissimum. The sequence goes on along the minus strand of NW_026726308.1, from coordinate 26,430 downwards.
AAATTCTATACGATTATAGACCTTATTTAATTTGAAAAAGTATGAAAAACATATTTGATTTAAAAAACCTTTCATGATGTATTTATGTTACGACTTAAGGCCCGTATGTTTTGAGTATCACGAGAGTCGACGGGTTTGCTCGGCCTAGGTAGGGTCGGGTGCCCGTCACACCTTTATCGGATTAAGGATGTGACATATCTTTGTCGAGTCATTATCATGCTTTTAGATGATGTTCGATAGTTGGGGATCCGTGTACGTCAGGGATAAATTCAAAATATCTCCTGGTCTTGATAGGATCATCTGTATCAACATAATTTAAATTAGTGTAGCAAGGTTTTAGTAAATCTGCTACCTTCCAATTTTCATATTGTTTATCAAGTGCCAAGACTGGTATCTCGATTTTGCTGATGATGGTGAATTCTTCTTGAGATGCCTGCTGTTTTTCTTCCTTTGCTAAAGGGATATTGGGATTAACTGCTTGTGCGAAGGACTCTGGGGCCTTCATTTTGTAACAATCACTTGTTTAGATTTTTCCTTTTGATGAGCTAGTAGAAGGTCTTTGTTCATACAGAAATGGGAATGATGGTTTTGTCTTGGGGATAGAGCCGAGGAGTATGGTTAAATTTGGCACAGGTGGTGTACAGTAAGTGGGCCTCGTGGGCCTTGGTAAGTTTGGAAATTCGGCTAAGGGTAGGTCCTCCCCATTTGGCTGGTTGGGCTTTGGTTTGATTGGGATTTTTACGGAAAGGGGATGTGGGGGCTCTGGCCTCAAACATTTCCTGTGAAATTCCACTGATAAGAAAATGCAGTAAAGTTTAAATCACCTTTAATAAATTCGATTTCAAAATCAAAACTGGATAATAGTGCTTGCCATCTGACAAAAATCTGTTTTGAAATGCTGTTTCTGCGTCGACAGTTCAGTTTTGTACTGTAACAGTACTGTATCCTTCATTAGAAGCATCGGTTTCGACAATCATAAAAGCATCTGGATTTGGAATACCTAGACACGGAAGTTTTTTGACAATGGTCTTAATTTTTCTGGCCGTTTTGTTTGATCTTGACTCCATGGGCCCGGATTCTTTTTTGAGACGCTTGTAAAGAGGTTCACAGATTTTTCTAACATTTGGAATGAAATCTGCAACATAGTTAAGACTTCCTAAAAACCTTTGTAGTTGGGTTTTATCAGGAATGTTATAGCCCGTACTTTGTACGTTTGAATATTCCAAAGTCGTCGTGGAAAGCTAAAGGCGAGACCATTCTCAAAAATTATTTTAACGGACGAGTTGTTGTACATATTATTTGTAACTATTATTAGCACGGAAATATTGTGGAAGGTTGAGGGCGAAAAGAAATTCGCAAAATGGGCCGTGAAAATAATGCGGAAGGCTAGGGACGAAATGGTAATATTGAAGAAAGTCGAGGGCAAAATGGTAATTTCACCAAGGGCTTATGAAAGTTCCAAGAAGGCCATATTGGCCATGTGACAAAATGGGAATGGAAAAGATGACAAAGTGAGTCATCTTTTATAAAAAAAAGATTCAAGAGAAGAAAAGAAAAATCAAGAAAATGAAAGAAAAATCTAGAGAGGGAATAAGAGGGACAAGTGAACATACTTGAGGGACCTAAACATAATTATGGAAAAAGTATTATGACATGTATATATATATATATTCATCCTTTTAATCAAAGAGAGAAAGAAAAAGAAAGAAACAAAAAAGAAAAAAAAAGAGAGAGAGAAGTCGCGACGCCATGGGGCCGAACTCGGCCATGGCAAGTGATCATGGAAAAGATTTATTTTCCTCTTGTTTTCTTACTAATTAGGAGGCCCTCGTCGACATGGAGTAATTGTTGAAGGAAGAAAACCATTTGTTCTTGCAAAGGATGCCATAGCCCAGGGAGAATTGAAGGGAGAAAGGTGAGGTATAATCTTCTCTTTTATGTGTTATGGATGGTTTATACATGTTGTTGAATGTAGAAATGATGGAAATTCATGAAATTGTATTGTATGCCCAAGTTGTGGCCGTGTGAAGTGTGTGTGTGGCGGTGTGCATGGTTGAATATTTAGGAGTAATGAATTAATTGAATTTAGCATGTTTATGTGTTGTTGTGAGAGTGTAGAACATGAATGAAACTCATAGAATTATGTGTGTTGAGGAATGGGCCGTGTAGGGTACTGTAGTTGGTATGTAAGGAATGAATTGATGTATCTTGTATGTTGGTTGTCGTCGTAATGAATTCTATAACGTAAAATAGAAGCTGATGATCAAGTTGAAGCTATAAGTTGTGTGGGCTGATTTGGAGCTTAATATGATTTGAATATGTTTTCTTGAATTTATGGAAGTAATGTTATTGATGTATGGAAGTGTGATGTAGTTTATGAATTGGAAAGAAAGAAGTGTGTTGTTATTATTCTAAAAGTTGGAAGATTTGTTCGGGTAAGATTGGATGATGGTTTGGATACCTTGAATTACCTATCGATATTGTATTATGATTGTTGGTTATTGGCATTGAATGTTGTTAGTTTGGCGGGTTGTATTCCCGGATTGTTGTTGATTGAAATCGGCCAAGTTAAACTTGGTGGCATGGTATATCTGCAGGGGAAATCTTTAGCGAAATTTCGGCAAAACAAAGTGTTACTTTAAAGAATCAACTTCTAAATGCTCTAATCAAACTTTGGGTAAATGTGACCAAATTGTAAGTTTTTAGCGGATTTGGAGCAAGAATTTGGAGGAGCGAGAAGGAGCGAAAAGAGGTATGTAAGACTTCACCTTCTTTCTTTGGCATGTCTTAGACATATAAGTTGGATACGGCCTCAGGGATCTTCCCTTTCTCTGAAACCTAAGATTGAAAATAGTTACTATTCATTCGGTGGATTGAATTAGAACTTGCGCGAAATGTCGGAAAAACTTCGAAACGTCCTAGAACTTACCCAAATAAGACTCGATTACCCTAAGACCCTCCCAAGTGACGCCATGAAACGTAATATACGTAAATTTGATACGCCGCCTCGTTTGACTCGAGGTGGGCCCACTATTCCCGAATTCTCTCCTATTGTCCCATTTAGCTTACTTTCATTCTATAATTTAAGGAAACTTTTGGACATCTTTATTTTCTTCTAAAAACCAAGTTTTAATTAAACGCCTTAACCCCAATGCATGATTTTTCCTCATGAAAAGTTTACAAGTGTTTTCCAAAATATTCTTTTCTTCAAAAACCAAGTTTTATAATATTCAAAGTCTTAGCGACTAAAAAAATGAGACTATGATACTATGACAAGGATCTCTTCTATGATTCCACGTAAACACATGATTCCCCGTTACCCATGATTCTATGATATCGTGTATGCCATGTCTATAACCCGACATATATATATATATATTACGAGAATCGAGCGCTATATAGACGGCGATAAATATACATAATATAATAGTAGAACCGAGCGCTATAGACGCTGGAATATATATATATAATAAGTATGTGCATATGACAAAAAGAATCAGAGCGCTATAGACGCTGATATATGTATAAGATGAAAGAGACAGGGCGCTATAGACGCCGATATTTATACTTGATATATGCATATATTTACGGGAAAAATAGGGATAAGGGCAGAGCGTTATGTACGCGTATCCACCTGATCAGTTGGAGTTGGCACATGATATCGTCCCGGACGCGGGATGCCCGGACGCGGGGTGTGCATATTATGGTTAAATGGATCGAACGCCGACGCCTGCCCGCAATATAATATATTCCTTTTTATGTATATATATATATATATGAGTAAGGAAAGCTAAGAAAGTACGGCATACATACCTAGGGCACTTATAGACAATTTATCCTCTTATCTCATCACGAGATTCTATAATCCCATGGTATTGTTGTTCATACTTACGTTATTGTTCGTATTATTATTATTCATGTCTTGCATACTCGGTACATTGCTCGTGCGGACCCCTCTTCTTCGGGGCTGCGTTCATGCCGCGCGGTACACCCGGACGGATCGAAGTTAATGTAAAAGACGTTCCGGCGAAATTGGCAAGCTCCATTTGGCACCGGGTGAAGCCGAGTCAGAGTATACGTGCCAGGATTCCTGATTACAGTTAGAGACTTTGCAGACAGAGTCGTGGGTTTGGGAGTCGGTTTGTATTATAATACAAGTTTGTACAGTTACATGTTTTACTTGATTTAAAAGCAATAAAAGAATGTTTTAGTAATCTTATTGTATACACCTGGTTTAAAGGCTCAAAAAAAAAATTCAAGTACGTAGTAAGGGTCAGCGGGTTCGCTCGGCTCCGGTTACGGGGGTCGGGTGCCCATCACACCCTAATCAAGATTGGGGTGTGACAAAGTGGTATCGTGAAAGCCTGGCCCAAGGGTTGTCTGCAAAGTCGTGTCCGGTAGAGTCCTGTTTATGGTGTGAAGCCGGCCACATTTATAAACAGGAGGCTGCGGGGCATTTAGGAATTGTTGACCTTCTTTCTGTCTTGTGATCGTGCGATAGAGCCAAGTTATAGGAGAAAGGAATTCCTTATATAAGTTCCCCGTGCGACGAAAGAAGCAGGGGGAGAAGGAAATACTGTAAACGGGCAAGAAGTGAGACGTGTTGTTTCGAAAAAGTTATGGACTTGAGATAGTGACAAAGGTGTAATCGCTACTATCGAGAACCTGGAAGTCCAGGATAGGAGGTAGCCATACACATAGACGGAAGATGAACATTGGGGATCAAAAGGGGCAAAATAGTAATCGTAGAGAAAAGGACGGGTTACGAAAATACCTCGGAAGCTGTAAGACTTCGATGTGCCCCAGAGCATGTAATAAAGGTCGTGTGAGGAAGCGGACGCGAAAATATCAGTGTTAAGGCATCGAATTTCAGCAAAGTTTCGAGGTTAAGCGTGCTCAGGTGGGAGCAATTTCAAGATGGGTGACCCCCTGGGAAGTTTACAAGAAATTTTACATAATCAGACATATGAGACAAATGGAAAGCTACGAGTGACCTAAGGGGAATCAAAGTATATGGAATTGCTAGAAGCTATACGAGGTCACATAAAAATGAGGTAGACTAGATTGGGGAAGAGACAAGGAGTGCGGCACGGCTCGGAAATTAGGATAGGCTTGAATAGTGTTCGGAAGTATTCTGTGGGTTAGTTGATAGTAGTTATATATACGAATGTATGAAATATCTCATGTATAATTGTATTGGTGGACATGTAAGTCCCGAAGAACGAAGCTATGGTAAGGAAAGTATTGATCACGCATGGGAATCGAAGCTCGAGTGACAACAATGGTAAATAGTACGGTCTGCAAGGTAGACCGCTATTGTTTATTTATTGAGAATCTAGTACGGTGATAACTTGAAAGTCTAGAGAGTATTGAAAGAATAAAGAGAAAAGATGAGAGGTGAAAAGTAAAGAGTTCAATATGTGAGGTACGGGATAAATGGAGACTTCAAAAAGACTTCATAAAAAGGCTATCGGCATATAAGGAGCCCCTTAAAGGGGGAGATCGAGGAGTTCGATTAAGAGGAAAATAAGGTAAAGGATAAGGAACGGGCGTAAAGGAAAGAGAGTAGCTATAAAAGAAACCCTCCTAGAGTATTATGACGCCCACAAGGTCAGTTGAACATTCGAGGACGAATGTTCCAAAGGGGGGGAGGATGTTATAGCCCGTACTTTGTACGTTTGAATATTCCAAAGTCGTCGTGGAAAGCTAAAGGCGAGACCATTCTCAAAAATTATTTTAACGGACGAGTTGTTGTACATATTATTTGTAACTATTATTAGCACGGAAATATTGTGGAAGGTTGAGGGCGAAAAAAGGAAATTCGCAAAATGGGCCGTGAAAATAATGCGGAAGGCTAGGGACGAAATGGTAATATTGAAGAAAGTCGAGGGGCAAAATGGTAATTTCACCAAGGGCTTATGAAAGTTCCAAGAAGGCCATATTGGCCATGTGACAAAATGGGAATGGAAAAGATGACAAGGTGAGTCATCTTTTATAAAATTCAAGAGAAGAAAAGAAAAATCAAGAAAATGAAAGAAAATTCTAGAGAGGGGGGACAAGTGAACATACTTGAGGGACCTAAACATAATTATGGAAAAGTATTGGAAGACATGTATATATATATATAGTCATCCTTTTAATCAAAGAAAGAAAGAAAGAAAGAAACAAAAGAAAAAAAAAGAGAGAGAGAGTCACGGCCATGGCTGGCCGAACCAACTGGCAAGTGATCATGGAAAAGATTTATTTTCCTCTTGTTTTCTTACTAATTAGAGGCCCTCGTCGACATGGAGTAATTGTTGAAGGAAGAAAACCATTTGTTCTTGCAAAGGATGCCATAGCCGAGTATTGAAGGGAACAAAGAAGGTGAGGTATAATCTTCTTTTTATGTGTTATGAGTGGTTTATGCATGTTGTTGAATGTAGAAATGATGGAAATTCATGAAATATTGTATGCCCAAGTTGGGCCGTGTGAAGTGTTGTGTGGCCGTGTGCATGGTTGAATATTTAGGAGTAATGAATTAATTGAATTTAGCATGTTTATGTGTTGTTGTGAGAGTGTAGAACATGAATGAAACTCATAGGATTATGTGTGTTGAGGAATGGGCCGTATAGTAGGGGCTGTTTGGTATGTAAGGAATGAATTGATGTATCTTGTATGTTGGTTGTCGTGTAATGAATTCTATAACGTAAAATGAAGAGTGATGATCCAAGTTGAAGCTATAAGTTGTGTGGGCTGATTTGGAGCTTAATATGATTTGAATATGTTTTCTTGAATTTATGGAAGTAATGTTATTGATGTATGGAAGTGTGATGTAGTTTATGAATCGGAAAGAAAGTGTGTTGTTATTATTCTAGTTAAGTTGGAAGATTTCGGGTAAGATTGGATGATGGTTTGGATACCTTGAATTACCTATCGATATTGTATTATGATTGTTGGTTATTGGCATTGAATGTTGTTAGTTTGGCCGGGTTGTATTCCCGGGGTTGTTGTTGATTGAAATCGGCCAAGTTAAACTTGGTGGCATGGTATATCTGCAGGGGAAATGCTGCCGAAATTTCGGCAAAACAAAGTGTTACTTTAAAGAATCAACTTCTAAAGGCTCTAATCAAGCTTTGGGTAAACATGACCAAATTGTAAATTCTGGCGGATTTGCAACAAGGATTTGGAGAAGCAGAAGGAGCGAAAAGAGGTATGTAAGACTTCACCCTTCTTTCTATGGCATGTCTTAGACATACTAAGTTGGATACGGGCCTCGGGATCATTCCTTTTCTTGAAACCTAAGATTGAAAATAGTTACTATTCATTCGGAGAATTGAATTAGAACTTGCGCGAAATGTCGAAAAACTTCTTAAACGTCCAGAACTTACCCAAATAAGACTCGATTACCCTAAGACCCTCCCAAGTGACGCCATGAACTGTAATATACGTAAATTTGATACGCCGCCTCGTTTGACTCGAGGTGGGCCCACTATTCCCGAATTCTCTCCTATTGTCCCATTTAGCTTACTTTCATTCTATAATTTAAGGAAAATTTTGGACATCTTTTCGACTACTAAATAAGAATTGTTTTAATTAAACCCTTAACCCCAATGCATGATTTTTCCTCACTAAAAGTTTACAAGTGTTTTCCAAAATATTCTTTTCTTCAAAAACCAAGTTTTATAATATTGAAAGTCTTAGCGACTAAAGCGCGACTATGATACTACGATGACAAGGATCCTATGATACCTATGATTCCATGGTGACCATGATTCCTCGTTACCCATGATTCTATGATGTCGGCTATGCCATGTCTATAACCCGACATATATATATATAATAACGAATCGAGCGCTATATAGACGATAAATATACATGGAATATAATAGTAGAACCAGAGCGCTATAGACGCTGGTAAATATATATGATATAAGTGTGTGCATATGACAAAAAGAATCAGAGCGCTATAGACGCTGATGCTTGTATGTGATGAAAGAGACAGGGCGCTATAGACGCCGATATTTATACTTGATATATGCATATATTTACGGGGAAAATAGGGATAAGGGCAGAGCGTTATGTACGCGTATCCACACGATCGGTTGGAGTTTGGCACATGATATCGTCCGGACGCGGGATGCCCGGACGCGGGTGTGCATATTATGGTTAAATGGATCGGGCCGACGCCTCGGCAATATAATATATTCCTTTTTATATATATATATATATATGAGTAAGGAAAGCTAAGAAAGTACAAAGATACGCCCTAGGGCACTTATAGGTACGAGCTATCCTCTTATCTCATCACGGATTCTATAATCCCATGGTATTGTTGTTCATACTTACGTTATTGTTCGTATTATTATTATTCATGTCTTGCATACTCGGTACATTGCTCGTGCGACCCCTCTTCTTCGGGGGGTCGCGTTCATGCCGCGCGGTACACCCGGACGGATCGAAGTTAATGTAAAAGACGTTCCGGCGAAATTGGCAAGCTCCATTTGGCACAGGAGTGAAGCTCGAGTCGAGTATACATGCCGAGTCCCGATTACGATAGAGACTTTGCGAACGGTGTCGTGGGTTTCGGGAGTCGATTTGTATTGTAATACAAGTTTGTACGATTACATGTTTTACTTGATTTAAAAGCAATAAAATAATTTTTTATTAATCTTTTTGTATACACCTGGTTTAGAGGCTCAAAAAAAAAAAAAAAAAAAAAAATTCAAGTACGTAGTAAGGGTCAGCGGGTTCGCTCGGCTCCGGTTACGGGGTCGGGTGCCCATCACACCCTAATCAAGATTGGGGTGTGACAAGGAACTTCATCTGGAAACTTGAAAGAGAACTCAATGGCTCTACAAATGGGCTTATACGTACCTTGGTAGAGGTCGTGTCCTAAGAACCTAATTGTTGTTTGGAACAACTTGATCTTCTTAGCACTTACCACTAAGCCATGGTGTTTAACAGTTTTGAAGAAAATATTTAAATGTTTAAAATGAGAATCTATGTCCTCAGAAAATATTAATACATCGTCTATGTAAACTATAGACATATGACTATAAGGATTAAAAATATTATTCATAATATTCTGAAATTCTGAAGGGGCTTTTTTTAACCCAAAAGGCATTACGTTCCATTCATATTGTCCAAAAGGGACATTGAATGTTGTTTTATATTTATCCTTTTCAGCAATTTGAATTTGCCAAAATCCTGATTTCATATCAAACTTACTATAAATATTTGCTTTGTAAGTTCTTTTTAATAAATCTCTTTTATTAGGTATCGGGTACCTAATCCATTGTAAAATCTTATTTAATGGTTTGTAATTAATAACCAATCTTGGAGATCCTCTTTCTTTCTCAGCATTTTTATTTACATATAACGCTGAACAACTCCAAGGGGATTTAGAGGGTCTAATTATCTTCTTTTGTAGAAGATCATTTATTTCTGTTTTACAGACTTCCATTAAGTCATGGTTCATCTGAATCGGCTTTGCTTTTGTAGAAATAGCTTGTTCATTAAAACCATCGATATAGGGGAGATTTACTATGTGTCGCTTTCTTTCCCGAAAAGCATTTGGTAAATCAGAACAGACTTCTTTTTCAAGTTGTTCTTGAAAGTTTTTAATTTTCCCTATTATTCCCGGGGTTTTTAAAGTTTGTTCTATCTTTGTAATCGTGATTTCATTTTTGAGGAATGAAATTTGATTAGTTAAACAATTAATTTCAAAAATCGTTTGATTTTTAACTGAATCACTTGCCTCTTGGGAAATGGTTGTTAAATAAGGAAATTTAATTTCCTTTCCTAGAATGGTGGTATAGATTGCATCTAAACCACCATAATAAGGCTTGATTTGGGTTATAAATGGAGTTCCTAGGATTATTGCTTCATTAATATCCCTAGTAACTATGAATTCATTTATAAAACAAATTCCATCATTACAGATGTTGCCTTTGGATAATTTATAATTGATTTTTAGCTTTTCACCTGTAGCTGAATATAATTTAGCAGTACTCTTGTCTAGGTACTTAGTAGGTATTAACCCTTCCATGATGCAGTTTTTATCTGCACCTGAATCTACTAATGCTAATTTATTGAGTACAATATTTCCTACTCTTAAAGTGACAAAGATATACCAACTTTGAGCTTTAATCATTTGTACTCCAGCAGGTTTATCATTATCTGTTTCAATAATATCATTGTGATCCATGATATCTTCATCTTTGGATCTTTGGGATGATTTATCTAAAACACCATTTTCATTATCTTCTACAAGAGATTCTTTTCTTGTCTGAGATATGATTTGATCAGTGATCTAATCCATTTCAACCTTATTAAGCCTTGTTTTAATATCCTTAATTTCGTTTTTTACCGAAATTAATTCTATCTGTAAATCTTGAACTGTAGGTTGTCTTTCTTTTGAAGAAAACCTATTCATAGCATTTTTCATGTTAAAAGGTTCAATTGAGGGTTTATCCCTAGGATGGTTAAGAATGATATCTTTTAATTTGACTAGATATTCTTTCTTAACATCTTCATTATTAATATGATTAATTAAATCAAAAAGAAACTCTTTTGATCCTTAGTGATTACTTTTATGGAATTTTGTCCAAAAGTACATATAGTTCCTGTGCAGTCACATTCTTCGTCTGAAGAATTGTTTGCAGAACTATCGTCGGTAACAAATTCAATATCACTATCCTCTTCTGAAGAAGATGAAGTGTTATCATTTTCTTTAAAGATTGAGTTTAGCTCATGTTTAATTTTGTCATCAACATATAAAAGATTTATCTTCTTTTTCTTTTTAATGTTGACCCTGCATTCACTAGATCTATGGCCTTTTTTGCCACATGTCCAAAAGACGTGTCACCTAAATTCTTTTTTGGTGTCCTTTTAAATCTTTTCTTTTTATAAGATTTTTCTGGATCTTTCTTTTTCCTATGTTTTGAGGAATTAGACCCTTTTATTATTTTATTCAATTTTTTGGAAGGGGCAGAAATTTTTTCAAAACCAAAGTCTTGACAAAAACTTCCTAAATCCTTTCGAGATTGATATTGATCTTTTTTAAGAGATTGTTTTAGTTTTAGGTTTGTGCAGAGATCAAGTCCTGTCACATTAATAAAACTAATTATGTCTCCATAAGAAAGATTCTCATAAGGAATTCTTCCATTAAATCTATCTTTGATCTTTGTTCTAACTTTTTCAGCGAACAAAGATGGTAGGCCGCTAATAAATCTTTCTTTCCAGAAATCATTATTGCAGTCTTCTCTTATCATAACTTTTTCTAAAAACATATCTTTGTACCACCTAAAATCATCTAATTTGGGGCACCTAAGATTGTTTAATAATTCTAAACTCCTATCTTGGAAAAGTTTTGGTTCTCCAATAAAGTGTTTAGCAATACTGTAAATTAATGTTGCTGAAGCATCTTCTCTTGCTTCATCAACAGCTGTTTGCATATTACCTTCCATTTTTATGGTGGTTTCTATTGATATAGCTTCTAAAATTTGGGTTCTATTAATTTTAGTAAGATAATTATCCCACCAATTTTTTAATGTTCCTGTGAAACCAGAAATGACTAAAGTTGCTGCGTGTCTATCACCAGCATTCCTAGCTTTGTATGCTGTAATAGCAATACCCATTTCATGTAATTTTTTATAGATTTGGCTTTCTGCTAAGCCATCTATATTCCATTCACTTATGTCTGATCCACTGTGAGATACTCCAGTTAGATAGACATCTTCTTCAAATTGAATGTCTGGGAAGGACGGTCTTTTGTAATAATTCTTTTTTACAGGATGTCTAGTAGTGGTTATCCTCTGAACTTCTTTAGGAGTTTGGGATATTGTTGTTACATTTCCAGATGTTGGTTTGTTTTGGGTTTTATTTATTTCATCTAGCCTTTTCTTTAGCTTTTCTTGTAAATTTTCTATGCTAGGTGTTATATTATCACCTAAGATTGTATTACTAGAACTTGCTTTATTAGCTAGTTTGATTTCAGTTATTTTTACCTGTTTATTAATTTTATCTAGAATATCTTCATCTAGATTAAATTCTTTATTTAATTTTGGGATTTTTTCTGTTGAAAATTCTGGTAGTTTAAATATTGGATGTTTCTCCAATTTATGTTCTGTATTATTTTTTACAGGAATTGCTTGTCTGCTAGTATCTTTTATCATTTGGTTAGATACGGCATGTAGCAATTGATTAGTAAAATTATTTTGTTGGATGATCTTGTTGATATCCTTTGTTTTAGGATCACTATCTAAATGAGTTCCTTCTCTTTTAAGGGGGGGGGGTTATGGTTTCTTTGCCTACCGGTATAATTATTTCTTCTAATGGAGGAATTGGGGATTCTATAGTCCCTCTATTCCTTGTATACCACTTATTAACTATCATGGATAAAGATTCCTTTCTACTAGGAACTTTTCCAGCTTTTTCAAACCATTTAAAGAATTTTATATTCTTTTTGGTTCTTCTTATATCATCTAACCATTCTATCTTATGGTTTAGTCTTGATTCAAAACCATGGGTACTTTTATACCATTCAAACTTCTTTTTATGACTTTTCATTTCGTCATCTAAAGCTTTGTAATCTGGTATAAAATTATCTTCTTTAATCATGCCTAAGGCATCTTCTTTAACTTCTTTTTGTAAGTCCATATCACTAGCAGTTGGACTTTCTGAATTAATTTTACGATTGTTGTGAATGATAATAGACTTTAGGAATAGTTTGTCTAAAATCTACTCCTTTAAGTTTTCTATTAATTTCATCCACGAAATTATCATGATTTGTACCTACTTCCTCCGGGGGTTTGAAAGAAGAAGGTCTTGAGAAAGACATTCGTTGGCTTGTCGAAGGTCTTGTATAAGACATTCGGCTACCTGAAGATGATTCATGAACCGAGTTAGATCTAAGGAACTTTAGGTCAATAGATCCATCTAGGTACTGAATAACTTGCTCAATAGTAGAACTCTCTGGTTCAACCTTTGGCTGAGTTATGGCATTAAAACGCTATTCATCTTTTGATAAAATATCATCCCATTTTATTAATTTAGGGACAAAGGTACTACTATGTTCTTGGCTTGATTCCATGAGCATAGTAACTCCTTTGGGACTTACAATTTTAGCTTTTGGAGCTAAGGTTGTTTTCATTAGTCTGTAGTATATCCTGTATATTACAGCTATTTCTTTTGTATTAACTTTTCTATTCATATTTCTAGTTTTAATATTAAGGGTCAACGTATCGAGTACGATTTGGTCATTAATATCAACTGAATAATTAGGATGGCAATTAAAGTATACCGGGCCATTAGCTAGGTTACTTTGTAATACTCCTAATAATGAATCATCAAAGTTTAATAATCTATCATCTCTTAATAAGAGACATAAAGGCGTATCTAAACCTAATCTGTAAAGAGGTTTGACCGCAACTTGGACAAGTCCTATATGCAAGAAATTGTAATTTCTTTGATATCTTTTAATATCTTGTACTTGTAATAATTTAATAGTTTCTAATGAACTATTAATGGCTATGGTTGATTCACAAGTTTTGATATTATAACTTTTTATATAATCAAACTTTCCTGTATTATAAATTGAACGGAATGGTTCCTTAGGAATATTCCAATTCTGCAAATCATTTTCAACTTTAGCTATCCTAGTAGCTACAGCTGATAAATTATTACTATCTATTACTTCTTGTTTATCTGAGTTCAAACTCATGATTAATAAGATGCAGAGTATTTCTTAAGTTGGTTGCCACACCACTTAATGCTATTCTTTGTTATTTTCAAATCTTCTTTGCTAAGTTTTATTAAAAACTTAAGTGTCTTGATTGATTCAGAGACATCTTCTGGTGTGATGTTTCTTCTTTCATCACCTCTGTTATAGAAGTAAAGAACTCTTGGTTCTCTAAACTATGTCGAAGATATAATTTACTTTGTAAAGAGTCGATTTCTTCGACTAGTTCTTTCTTACGATTATTAAAGTCTCGAAGACTTTCATTGTAAAAAGATAATCTTTTGAAAAAAGGAAGATTTTTCATTTAAACAAATTTTCTTTTTCAGAAAAGAGTTTCTTGGGTGGATACTATCCTATGTGGGTACGTCTACTACCTCTGTTTATCTTCTATGTTCTCTTTTAGTAAGAGTCTAAGCTCTACTGTCTATCCTTCTTAGTTCTTAATATCTTGTTCCTCTAGGGTGCTAAGTGTCTATATCTTCTTTCTATGTGGTCTTGGGGACGGGAACACCAAACCGTGTCCTGCTCCTATCTTGCCCTCCTGGCTCTCGAGCGACGGCGGTCTATTCAGGCTTACCAACGTCTTAGCCGGTACTTATCCGGTTGCCTCACACTAAGACTCGAAGATGGTTGACACTATTTGACACTGGAGAATAAAGACATTAAAGACTGAGGAAGATAAACAGTAGTTCTAGACTACTAACAGTTATAAGAGCATGACAAGATTATAACAGGATTTCGACTGAACCCTAGGATAGTATGAGACTTTAGCCACTCATACTTGGCTCTGATACCATTTTAACAATCTTTAACTGGCTAAAATCATAAATATAAAAGTGCGGAAAATAAAAAAAAAATACTTACAAAAGCTTGAAGCTTTTATTCAAACGTTGAAAGCTTTTTAGAGGGAAATTTACATTAGGGGAGAGAGGAGCAGAAGGATATTTCTGTTATACCCCGCGTTTTCAGAGCATAAGTATGACATGTACCTCATCGTAGAAATGGAGTGTCCGAGACGTCCCATGATGTTTTGAAAGGCACAAACCATGAAAAGTACGTAACAACGAAGAAAAAGGGTGAATTACGACCTCGTAAGTCGTAATCGGGAAGAGTATTTTGAAACACGAGAACATGGCCATTATTAGTATAATGAATGACAAATATCATGTATGGAGAGTTTCGGAATATTTCGAGATCGAGTAAATTGAAGAAAATAAGTTCGACGAAAATTTGGGAAATGCTGGGCGAATTTTTAGTCAACTTTGGAGGCGCATATCTCATAGTATATGTAGAGTTTTAAGGTGTTTCAAAAGCCTAAAATGAATTTCGTCGAGTCTAGTTTGTAATGCAACAAACCGTTCATTGATAGGATATCGGAGTAGAGAATTATAGACGTTACAAAATGAACTGTTGACGCAGAAACAGCATTTCTGCAGTACCGGTACAGTACTGCTGCAGTACCGCTATAGTACTGCTACAGTGAAACCGACTTTGGCAGTTTTTTTAAGGGACAAAAACCTCATTTTGCAGCACAAAAAATGCCCCAAAATTTCCAGAAACTTCAGCCTCCAAAAGGGCTCTTATTCTCACATGGAATTGAGGATTTTGCACAAAATTTCAAGTAACCAAATGCTAACCGAGGTCCGGGTAACGCGTAGGCGCGATTATAATTTTGTTTTGTGTTGAAGATAAGTGGATGATGAAGATTTGGCTACCTTCATAAAAATAAGGTATGAATCATCAAATCTCTCTCTTTACCGACCTTGATTAAGGAATATTTGCAAGAATAGAGTTATAGTTTGTTGTGTTGATGTTGTTGAATTATGGATTAAGGGGCTGTTTTAGGTGGATTAAATGGATGGAATTAGCTAAGTTATGATGCATAATAATTGTTGATATTGTTGTTGATGTTGTTGATAAGTTGTTGTTCTTGAATTTGGGAGAATAAAGTGTATAAAGATATTGTATACAAAGCGTATACCGGGCTGTTTTGTGCCGATATTCGGGGCTGTTTTACATGATTTTCGTGGCTATTTTGTGACAATATCTTGGGGCTGGTTTATGTAATTTTCGTGGCTAGTTTGTGACGATATTTTGGAGTTGTTTGGTATGATATTTGTGGTTGTTTTGCGATGATATTTTGGGTACTATTTGGTGGTTGTTATGAACTGTTTTGTGGGCTAGTAATTTAAGGATGGATTTAATTCTAGTTTGATATGAAATTGTTGGTATTATTGTTGTTGGTATTTTGATTGATGTTTGGTTAAATTGGAATTTCGAGGATTATTAGGTTTGCAGGGGAAATCTTTGCCCAAATTTTGTCAAGTTTCATTCGTACTTGGATTGGTTAGCAAGTGATATGGATAATCTAACTGTGGCCTATGTTATCTTAATTTTAGACCTACGAGCTCGAGAAGTAGACGTTGGACATTTAGATAGAGTTCAAGGTATGTAAAGCCTAACCTTTTTTTCTTTTGGCATATCTTAGTTGTAAGTACGCTGTGATACGGGCCTCGAGGTAACTCTATTCTTACGATCCGAGCATGTCTATGATTCTTATTCACTTCGTGACTTTCGCATTCTTAATATGGTCGATCTATGGTCTTTATGTCTTTGGTATGATTGGATTTCAAAGGTTGCATCAAAAGTTTTGCTTCTAAAGGGTTTTATGTTGAATAATGTCTCTAACTTTCATAGACGGGCTCGGATCGCTTCGATACGTTCGTAGAAGATTCTATAGCGTATAATGGCTCTAACTTTCATAGGCGGGCTCGGATTGGTTTGATACTTGTCCGTGGTCCCCGAGACTTTCCTTTGTATGGTTCTATCGACTTTTTGAAAGAACTTAATATGGCTATCATCCCGACCCCCGAGTATTGATTACTTACTTATTTGTTGAGTCTGTAATGATGATTTTTATGCATATGGTTACTCACGACTCTGCTCGTGCATCCTGTTGTTATATCTTTCGCCGAGTCCCGGGCCGGTTATGTCGTCGTGCGCACTATGTTATATTCCGGAGTATGATGTGTTATGGTTCGCCGAGTCCCTCGCTAGAGGGCCGGGTACCGCTTATATTCTGGTGTTATGATGTGTTATGGCGTTATGATGTGTTATGGGGATATGCCGGGTTACGGAGATATGAAACCTTCTGGCGTTATGATGTGTTATGACGCCAAATGATGGGGTGGCGACCATGTTCCCTGAGCCCCATGCATGATTTGTGTTTCAAAACTAAATATTTTTGTATTTTGCATATTGTCTTATTTACTGTACTTCTTGTTCCGGTTACGATCCTGTTTACTGTATTTCATGCTTTGCATACTCAGTACATATTCCGTACTGACCCCCTTTCTTCGAGGGCTGCGTTTCATGCCCGCAGGTACAAACACCCACTTTGGTGATCCGCCAGCCTAGGACATCTATTCTGCTACTTTGGAGTGCTCCCTTTGTTCTGGAGCCCATATTTTGGTACAGATTCTTCCGTTGTATATATGTATATGTCTATTCAGGGGTCCGGCGGGGCCCTGTCCCGTCATATGATTCTGTTGTTACTCTTAGAGGTCTGTAGACATATATGTGGGTTGTGGATATTACTTTTCAGATGTGTTCGTATGTTTTATGTTTTGGGTGGTCCCATTCGTCATGGCAGCCTTGTCGGCTTGCGTTTGTATATATTTTGGGACGTTATGCTTTATGATAGCCTTGTTGGCTTCTGTGATATATAGATTTGCATATGCGACAATCTGAAACTACGTATGATCTTTGTATATGTATAAGTACTGGTATGCTGATTCTGGTTATTGGGTGCGTACGAGTGCCCAGCTCGGGCACTAGTCGCGGCCTACGGGGTTGGGTCGTGACAAAAGTGGTATCAGAGCAGTTCATCTTCGGAGTGTCTACAGACCATGTCTGGTAGAGTCTTGTTTATCGGTGTGTTGTGCACCACATCTATAAACAGGAAGCTACAGGACATTTAGGATGTTACCATTCTTTCATATCTAAGATCGTGCGATAGATCCAAGTCATAGGAAATGAGATTCCTTATACTAACCTTTGATTTCAGCAGAAGGGCGACATCGACAGAGGGAAGTGACTGACGATATTGGAAGTTACAAAGCACGCAGGTAAGAAAAGGTATGAAAGGTATATGTTGAATAAGGTATTGAAGTACGATCGAAATGTAAAGTTGAAAACTGAAAGGGAAAGTAAACAGGAAAGTGTAACAGGTGCAGTTTGAGTTGAACAAGAACATACGAGGTAAGTTCATCATTTTCGTACTATTGTTGATATTGGGAGCCCTGTGTGTTGTGATATGATATATATATATATATATATATATATATATATATATATATATATATATATATATATGTTGTGTGTGTGTGTGTGTGTGTGTGTTGGTATTTCTGCGTGCGAGATTTTGAGATAGTAAGAAATACAGAGGAAACTTCGTCAAAATTTTTAAAATAAAAAGAGAGTAAGAGATAGGTTTGTAATATGTCTTGAAAGGTCATGCCAACAGTAATGATAAAATTTGAGAGATAAGTTAACTGCTGAATTGATGGCAATAGTAATTAGGAGGACGATATCGATATGGTAAAAAGAATTTGGAAAGGGCTTGTAATACTAAGAGATGATTTAGAAAAGGCTGGCAAATCTTGATGGAGTGCTATATTAAGGTACCGACTGAATTGATAAGCAGGAATAAATTATGACGAGTTTATAGTTAGAAGAAGTAATAGTATGATTAAGATAAGAGTACAGAGGAAAAAGAATTGTGACGGATATGAATGTATTAATAAGACAGCTTGTGAGATATTAAGGATAAGATTGACCAGAAAGGGTAAAAGGTTAAGAAGTGTTACACTATAAGATTGATTACGAACAGGATATTATATGAATATAATAAGGATTGTTATGAAAATGAGCAAAGTCTAGCGAGGAAGTGACTAAAAGATATGACGTGATCTATGTGACTAAAGTATCAAGGTGAGCTATTGATAAAAAAAAGGGGGATTCATGAAGTTCTTCTATAGGGAGAGTTCTGAATAGAGATTATGAGATAACGGAAATGATAGCGAGCACAAAAGGAGAAGGGGTTAATTGGAAGAAGGAGATGAAAAGAAAAACGGGCGAGATAACAGTGCAGCAATAGATTATGACATGTATAGCCGAGAACACGAGTAATATCAGTGACGGAACTGTGAAAGACCAAACTATAGAAAGATGAGCAACGAGGTAGAATGAGTCCTAGGAAATGACTGGTATGATAAGAACAAATAGGGATGAACAGAATACGTTTTGAAAATAAGAAAGAGATTATGCAGGAGCAGTGTTTTCCGAAGGATACAGAGGTAGCATAAGATTCCTCGTGCACAGAATAAAAGATAGACATAGACGGGAGAAATGATAAGGGAATTTTAAAGGAAGTACCCAAAATAGACGTAATAAATCGAGTATGAGTGTAGAATAAAAGGGAAATGTATAGCTACAGACTTAAAGGTGTAGTACGACGACAAAGGCTGTAGGTTACGGAACAAGTGACGTATTGTAAAAATTCATTAGAGGAAACAGATGATACAGGTTGGGATAAAGATAACGTTACAAGAGAGCTTTGGACATTTATCATAAAAATATAAGTGCTACCTAACTGAGAACTTGGAATGACTACAAGTATTAAATAATTATTGATTAGAGTAAGTGAAATGTAGCCTTGGGGGAGTTGCTACATTGGTTGAATTACTCAAGTACGAATTATCACATAAGATTTGATACTATTTATGGAAAGGTTCTCATCGCTTCACGATTTTGTTAAGGTTTCGCACATCGATAATCAAAGTTATGTGTTATAAAGAAAGACACGAGTATGATACAACATACCAAAGGAGTTGGAAAAGAAAAACCAGATGAAATTGAGATTGAAAATAGGGACATAGAACGGAATATAAACAGATAATGGTATAAGTACACCCCTAAGGGGGGAAGCGGATGAGAGAAATGCAGATGTAAGATGGAAACCATCGACACTGCAATATATTTGATATGATACTTAGACTTCAAGTGAGATCCCTTGCTGAAACAAGTTAGTAAGACCTGAAAGCTAGCAATAAACAGATAGAAGTCAGGATAGTACTTGAGACCTGGCTGAGAATTATTTATAAGGATCATTAATGATATGACATTACAAAGTGGGTGCTTATAAAAAGAAGGAATACGACAAGAGAATGGTAACGAGTAAATTAAGAGATATTATAAAGGATAGCAGTACTACCTGAGGTTTGAAAATATCTCCTGCGCCGTGAAGTCGTAAGTCACCGTTTATATTGAACTGTGAGAGTATATGTTACAGGACCATATGAATGATCATCCTGGTGGAATGGCTAGTAAAATGGTGCGGAGACGACAATAAATATTTGAAGAGGAATGGAAGCTAGTTAAGTTTAAATTAGCCGTTGGTATAGGAGAGCCAAGGACTCAAAGAGAGAAACACACTCGTATTGAAAGGAAGTTATGATTAAGCAAGATTTTATTTTAGTCTCCGACTTATGAATTATTCGGCAATGATATTCAGATTAGAGGAGAAGGAAATGGATGGTTAAAGAAGAGTTTTGAGATGTTTTTGATATAAGTACAAGAATTATCGTTAGTTAGTCAGCTACCAGAAGTTCAATTGAAGGAAAGAGAAATTAAGCGAGGCATTGCGGTGTTAAATTAGTTGAAGGATAAAGTATCGCAAGAATTAATTCAACTGCTATAGAAAGCAAAGGGTGCTAAAATGGGATCAGCTTTGAGGTTATGTTTAAGGAAGTGAGGATAAGAATAAGTCAACTCCAAGGAGATAAAGGCTTGGGATATCCGTGGAACGTAAGAAAAATACGGAGGATTTAAGAGAACAAGAATTTCTAAATAAAAAGGAAGATGGCATCAAAAATTAGGTAAAAGTATGTAGTAATCACGGCATGAAAAGGGCATACAAGAATGTGAACAACGAAAGCTGAAGAGACAATGAAGGCGGAAAAGCATGGAGAGTTAGTGGACAGACAAATAATAAGAAAAAGGGATGGCCTTGAATACAGGCACAAATCTTGACTACAAAGGAAGAAGAATAGATTGCATAGTTCGAATAAGTTCAGTTTTAACGGCAAGTAAGACTGCAAGTAAGTAAGGTAAATACTGACAAATACGGGTAAAAACATTGATATCTACCTCGGGGCGAACTCTGCCTCAACATTCGAGGACGAATGTTTTTAAAGGGGAAGGATGTTATACCTGCGTTTTCGAGCATAAGTATGACATGTACCTCATCGTAGTAATGGAGTGTCGGAGACGTCCCATGATGTTTTGAAAGGCACAAACCATGGAAAGTACGTAACAATGAAAAAAAAGGGTGAATTACGACCTCGTAAGTCGTAATCGGGAAAGAGTATTTTAAAACACGAGAACATGGCCATTATTATAATTAATGACAAATATCATGTATGGAGAGTTTCAGAATATTTCGAGATCGAGTAAATTGAAGAAAATAAGTTCGACGAAAATTTGAGAAATGCTGGGCGAATTTTTAGTCAACTTTGGAGGCGCATATCTCATAGTATATGTAGAGTTTTAAGGTGTTTTAAAAGCCTAAAATGAAGTTCATTGAGTCTAGTTTGTAATGCAACAAACCGTTCATTGATAGGACATCGGAGTAGAGAATTATAGACGTTACAAACTGAACCGTCGATGCAGAAACAGCATTTCTGCAGTACCGCTACAGTACTGCTACAGTACTGGTACTGTAGCTACAGTGAAACCGACTTTGGCAGTTTTTTTAAGGGACAAAAACCTCATTTTTCAGCACAAAAAATGTCCCAAAATTTCCAGAAACTTCAGCCTCCAAAAGGGCTCTTATTCTCACATGGAATTGAGGATTTTGCACAAAAATTCAAGTAACCAAATGCTAACTGAGGTCCGGGCAACGCGTAGGCGAGATTATAATTTTGTTTTGTGTTGAAGATAAGTGGATGATGAAGATTTGGCTACCTTCATAAAAATAAGGTATGAATCATCAAATCTCTCTCTTTACCGACCTTGATTAAGGAATATTTGCAAGAATAGAGTCATAGTTTGTTGTGTTGATGTTGTTGAATTATGGATTAAGGGGCTGTTTAGGGTGGATTAAATGGATGGAATTAGCTAAGTTATGATGCATAATAATTGTTGATATTGTTGTTGATGTTGTTGATAAGTTGTTGTTCTTGAATTTGGGAGAATAAAGTGTATAAAGATATTGTATACAAAGCGTATACCGGGCTGTTTTGTGCCGATATTCGGGGCTGTTTTACATGATTTTCGTGGCTGTTTTGTGACAATATTTTGGGGCTGGTTTGTGTAATTTTCGTGGCTAGTTTGTGACGATATTTTGGAGTTGATTGGTATGATATTTGTGGTTGTTTTGCGATGATATTTTGGGTACTATTTGGTGGTTGTTATGAACTGTTTTGTGGGCTAGTAATTTAAGGATGGATTTAATTCTAGTTTGATATGAAATTGTTGGTATTATTGTTGTTGGTATTTTGATTGATGTTTGGTTAAATTGGAATTTCGTGGATTATTAAGTTTGTAGGGGAAATGCTGCCCAAATTTTGTCAAGTTTCATTCGTACTTGGATTGGTTAGCAAGTGATATGGATAATCTAATTGTGGCCTATGTTATCTTAATTTTAGACCTACGAGCTCGAGAAGTAGACGTTGGACATTTAGATAGAGTTCAAGGTATGTAAAGCCTAACCTTCCTTTCTTTTGGCATGTCTTAGATGTAAGTAGGTACGTGATACGAGCCTCGGGGTAACTCTATTATTACGATCCGAGCATGTCTACGATTCTTATTCACTTCGTGACTTTCGCATTCTTAATATGGTCGAGCTATGGTCTTTATGTCTTTGGTATGATTGGATTTCAAAGGTTGCATCAAAAGTTTTGCTTCTAAAGGGTTTTATGTTGAATAATGTCTCTAACTTTCATAGACGGGCTCGGATCGCTTCGATACGTTCGTAAAAGATTCTATAGCGTATAATGGCTCTAACTTTCGTAGGCGGGCTCGGATTGGTTTGATACTTGTCCGTGGTCCCCGAGACTTTCCTTTGTATGGTTCTATCGACTTTTTGAAAGAACTTAATATGGGTATCATCCCGACCCCCGAGTATTGATTACTTACGTATTTGTTGAGTCTATAATGATGATTTTTATGCATATGGTTACTCACGACTCTGCTCGTGCATCCTGCTGTTATATCTTTCGCCGAGTCCCGGGCCGGTTATGTCGTCGTGCGCACTATGTTATATTCCGGAGTATGGTGTGTTATGGTTCGCCGAGTCCCTCGCTAGAGGGCTGGGTACCGCTTATATTTTGGTGTTATGATGTGTTATGGCGTTATAATGTGTTATGGGGATAAGCCGGGTTACGGAGATATGAAACCTTCTGGCGTTATGATGTGTTATGGCGCCAAATGACGGGGTGGCGACCATATTCCCTGAGCCCCATGCATGATTTGTGTTTCAAAACTAAATATTTTGGTATTTTGCATATTGTACTTATTTACTGTACTTCTTGTTCCGGTTACGATCCTGTTTACTGTATTTCATGCTTTGCATACTCAGTACATATTCCGTACTGACCCCCTTTCTTCGGGGGCTGCGTTTCATGCCCGCAGGTACAGACACCCACTTTGGTGATCCGCCAGCCTAGGACATCTATTCTGCTACTTTGGAGTGCTTCCTTGTTCTGGAGCCCATATTTTGGTACAGATTCTTCCGTTGTATATATGCATATGTCTATTCAGGGGTACGGCGGGGCCCTGTCCCGTCATATGATTCTGTTGTTACTCTTAGAGGTCTGTAGACATATATGTGGGTTGTGGATATTACTGTTCAGATGTGTTCGTATGTTTTATGTTTTGGGCGGTCCCATTCGCCGTGGCAGCCTTGTCGGCTTGCGTTTGTATATATTTTGGGACGTTATGCTTTATGATAGCCTTGTTGGCTTCTGTGATATATAGATTTGCATATGCGACAATCATAGACTACGTATGATCTTTGTATATGTATAAGTACTCGTATGCTGATTCTGGTTATTGGGTGCGTACGAGTGCCCAACTCGGGTACTAGTCGCGGCCTACGGGGTTGGGTCGTGACAATTTCGAAGTGGGGTGATTTTCGAATGCCTTTCTAATTACAACTTGAGAACCTTATATAGGCCTCTGTAAATGATTAACATTCTAGGATGTTTACACTTGGACGGCTATCTTTAAAGATGCCTTTCTTCTTTTTGAAAAGTTGGGGCGGCTACTTTTGTAAAGTTGTCTGCCACTTGTCTGTCTTCTTTTGAAAAGTTGGACGGTTGCTTTTGTAAAGTTTGTCGGCCACTTTTCCTTGCTTCTTGCCTTCTACTTTTCTGAAGAGGCAACCTTATCTTAAGTCGTAGTCAAGATATGCTTGGGCCAATCCTTGTGGGTCCAACATATCACTATTGTCACTTGTTGAGGATGAAGCTGTATCCAGCAATTCTTGAATTTCCAGTGGATCTGCTTCGTCTAGTTTATTCAAAGCTTGTAGTATCTTCTTCTTAAGATCTGCTTTGGATTCTGTTGATCCTGTTCTGCTGCTGGTTGATGGTTGTCTTGATTTTTGCTTTTTATCTTTAGGAATCCATCCTTTTATTTTTATAGTTTTGCTTAGATGTTTAATCCTATATACTTCAGTTATATCAAATGACCAACTGATAATATAAGATATTCTCTTAGCAACATAATATTTGCATAATTTAATATGCTCTGGTAAAGTAGAGATTCCTTGCTCTATTTGGAAGGTCTCATAATGTTTTTCGAAGCTTCTGGGCATGGTAAGCTCATCACCTCCAAATCTTTTCCACCAGTCATAAAACCATCTTGGGATAATGGACTTGGAAAACTGTTCGCTGTATTTTACGAACCAGGTATGGGTGATGGGTCGTAAGTACATGAAGTTGTACCATGCTTCTTCATAATTGTAATAATTATAGGTCTGGGGCCTATGTTGTTCTGATAGAATCACTGGTGTGTGTAGATGGTCAACACTCCATTGAAATGAACCAATGACCTCATTAAAGGTGAATTTTGAATATTCAATACTGTCTGGGTCATTATCATCTTTTAGATGATGTTCAATAGTTGGGGATCCCGTGTCTGTCAGGATAAATTCAAAATATCTCCTGGTCTTGATAGGATCATCTGTATCAACATAATTTAAATTAGTGTAGCAAGGTTTTAGCAAATCTGCTACCTTCCAATTTTCATATTGTTTATCAAGTGCCAAGACTGGTATCTCGGTTTTGCTGATGATGGTGAATTCTTCTTGAGATGCCTGCTGTTTTTCTTCCTTTGCTGAAGGGATATTGGGATTAACTGCTTGTACGAAGGACTCTGGGGCCTTCATTTTGTAACAATCACTTGTTTGGATTTTTCCTTTTGATGAGCTAGTAGAAGGTCTTTGTTCCTTCTGAAATGGGGACAATGGTTCTGTCTTGGGGATAGAACCGAGTATGGTTAAATTTGGCCTGGTGGTTGGTAAAGTGGGCCTCATGGGCCTTGATAAGTTTTGAAATTCAGCTAAGGCTGAATATCTATTTGGCTGGTTGGGCCTGGTTTGATTGGATTTGTCACACCCCAATTTCCGATAGGGTGTGATGGGCACCCGACCCTTACTTAGGGCCGAGCGAACCCTCTGACTGTCATAGCACTCGTAGCCATAATGGGCCCCTAACCGGCCATAAATGCGTAATGAATTTTTTTTTTTTTTTTTTTTGAAAACAACATACGGTATATCTTTCAAATCAACATAACTTGCGACTGTACAAACTCTGTAATATCATGTGTAACAATACGACGGCTTATAGAGCCGCTCACAACGGACATCTCATATACATGACTCTGTCTGCAAAGTCTCTAACATAATCAGATACCATAACCCACGTACACACTGACTCGGCAGCACTCCGGAGAGAATGGAGCTCGCCAATCCCGCTGGATCTCCTTCTGCTAATGTCTTCAGCTCACCTGGGTGTACCTGCGCGGCATGAACGCAGCCCCCGAAGAAAGGGGGTCAGTACGGAATATGTACTGAGTATGTAAGGTACAGAAAGCAGCATCAAGCATGAATATAGGCATCATGGGATCATAGAACGGATGATGAGGTAAGAAAGTAACCTGTACATGTGAATGCCTTTTTGGCCGGATACCACGCATGCCTGTTTTTCCCTTTTAGAATAAAAAATGTCTTTTTTTCGTAGACATAAAAAATTGAACTTATATCATGTCGTGTCTTGCCATAGCATATCATATCGTATCATGTCACATAGTATCATATCATATCATATCATGTCATATCTTATCATACCGTATTGTATCATATCATAGCATATCATGTCGTGTCATAGCATATCATGTCATATCATAGCATATCATGTCATGTCATAGCATATCATATCCTGTCATAGTATATCATGTCATGTCATAGCACCGAACAACGTCGGCTCGCCCACATAGCGCCGAAATACGTCGGCTCGCCCATATATCCCGCGTCCGGATGATAAGCCAAATCGACCAGGTGGCAATGAAACATGTTTCCTTCCCATTCCCCACATATACATGTATCCCTTCCCCCCCCCATGTACATATACATATCTCATATACGT